>NW_028317644.1:0-52000 GCF_055824585.1 Amblyomma mixtum
GTCAGGCCCTACCTAGGCGAAGCACGGTGTGTTATTTTTTTTTTGTTTTTGCAGCATGCTCAGTTCCAGCCTTGTGTGTTTATCTATTTATTTATTTGTTTTCTTTGAGTCATTTTCTAGCCACTTTCGTTTCCCCGCTTGTACGTCTGTTTTCGTTCTAACGTACCGAGATGTACATAGGCAAACTTCAGCCCGCTCGTGCTTGCTCTTATCTGCTAGAAGGAATAGATTGGGTGTCGTTTGTACGGCGCGGCTTTTCTCATTTCCGGCCCGACTGTGGGTGGTTGGCTCGTTAAGGAGCCGTGTGTCGCGGTGCGAGTTTTTATGCGGCCCGTATGGAGGGGAAGTTGGCGGGGAGTTTGGGGCGATGGGGGGCGGAAAGTGCACCCTTTGACCCTCGCCGCGGCGCCTCTGGACGCTTCTGATGAGGGGATCGTTGTCGCCGACCAGCGTCCGCGCACGGGCCGGTGTATGTGTGTTTGTGGCTGTGGCTGTGTGCGCGCGTAACGATGAGCCAAGGCGACGCCTGTGAGTTGTGCCGTGTGCTTCTTCGTGAGCGCGACGATGAGAAGGACCCCTCGCTGTGGCCAAGGTTACACATCAGGACGCCGCCGAACGTCCTCGCCCGTTTCAGCCGGCGTGAAGGGGGTGCACTAACTGTCTTGTGCCCGAATGTGATGTCGTGTCCAAGGGCGCGAGGTCAGTGCTCTGCCGCGGCCCCGTCGTCATCAACGCACCCTACATCAACGGAAAGACCGCCATCAGTGGTCGGCCCTCCCAACCCGTTCAACTTGAAGCCTGCGAGCGGTGAGTCGCCGACCGGCCCACTGGGCCGCGCCATCGAACATTGAGGCTGGCATCCACCTGTAACACAGCTGTACAGTGGTATTCACATCTCCTTGTGTACCGTGTATATAATCTGCAAGCTGTTTTGATTTACTGAAGCGTATGCCAGTGTTTGTTTGTTTGCCTTGTTTTTCCTTTGTTTTCTTACGTTGTTCTGGCTGGAACTGAAGTGTAGCTAGTTTTTTTTTGTGTATTCATTTCTTTATTTTGGAACTGAAGTGTAGCTTATTTTTTTTGTGTATTGATTTCTTTATTTGGCCGCGTGCTTTGCCGATGGGTAGGAGGGCATTTAAGGAGAGGGGGATGTGGGAATCCTGGCTTTCCGCCGTTGCCGTTGCTCGGCTGTGCCGGCTTCCCGCGTTGTTTCTCCTCTTTCCCTTGCTCCCGCCTCAGGCGGTGGAGAGGCGGCTGGGTGACTAATCACTGTCATTTAGCCACAGCTCCGCCCCGGCTCCCCAAGGGCCTTTGCCATTGGCGCCTTTTGGCGGGAATCCGGGACCCGCTCTGGGCGGCCGCGCACCGCGCGACCGTCCGAGCGGGGCCCAGAGAGAGATCCCTCCGAGACAGCGTAAGGTGCGTACGTTACTGTTTTGTCCGTGCCGGCCTTTGCCGTTCGGATCAGTGCTTACTCGAACTCGCCCGCACGTGTCCTCTGACCTGCGGCGGCTCGAGCCTGTCCAGCGGGGTCCAGCGACCTCCGACAGGCGTACCTTGCGTTGATTGCCCACCCTCTCTCGCAACCGGCCCAACGGTCGACACGAGAGAGAAATCACAGCACGGCCGCGGGGACATTCTCCTGCAGCGGCGTGCTAGCGGCGCGCATTACTCGAGTCGCTTCGTGCGCGCAGCGGAGCCTTTCTCCTCGCGCGCCCCCGGGACGGGGTGACTATTGAGTGTGTGTGTATCAGCTGGAGGACGACGTGAATAAACGTCTCCTTTGTGAACTTGGAGGCCTATTTCTTTGCGGCGAATCGCTCTCCTCCCTGCGGAGGTTAAGTGCGCCGCATCGGTGTCCCAGTGTGTGTGTGGTGACGGCTGATCGGGGCCCTTGGCTCGCGCGAAGCTCGAACCCGCGGTGGGTGGTGGCCTGTGTCCACTTCAGAACCCACAAAACAAATGGGCCTGTCGTCGGTTGTCCGCCAATCGTTAGGGTTTCGGCGACGTGGAGAGAAGTACGAAGGCCGTCCAGGAGCAATCGCAGTGTTTTCGGGTGGTGCTGAAGACCGTACAGGGCTGACGGGCTGGAAACCAAGGTTTGCACGCTCTTGGCGGACGACAGCTTGTACTAGAGAAATGGTAGGCAAGCGGTTGTCGCCTTGTTGTTTAAGGTTCGATCGTTTCATGGCACCATGGTTAACGAAAATTGTTTTGCGCGGGTAATTGGTATTTTCCGCGACGCTCCTCGCAGCACCAGTAAAATGGTACTGGGTATGTTCAGTACGGCTGCTGCTTACAGTTTTTTGTGATGTCTGGGAGATTTTATGCTCTTTGATGTGAAGCTGAGGAACTTCGCTGCACAAACAGTATAAAAGAACAGGACGATTACGTTCATTTCTACACATAGATTTACAGCAATTCACAGTAATAGTATATACAATAATTTGCATCCATCTGCAGCTATATACATTACAACTCTTTGCATTTATAGCCATTTACAGTTATAGAATGGGTGTCTATTTCCTTGTATTTGCTGGTATTTACAGCCTTAAGAAGTTTGCGTTGTAGCGCAACCACATTTGTACGCGCGAGGGGGACTAAGCATCTGAAACAAATGAAACAACACGCACCTAACGCTAGGGTGGAGATGCCCGTTCGTACGCCCTCATGTGTTTGGTCGCCCTCTCTTGCGGCGTAGAACGACAATGCAGGCGGAAGAGACGCTGACGCAGCGCCGAACAAACGCTACTTTGGGGTTCGGCCTTTACGTTGACTGCCCCTGAACACGCGCTGAAGCAGTCTTGATTTGCGTTTCATCTGCGTCCTTTTCTTCAAGCGCTTTTTTATTGCGAAAGCAATACTGCTAGCACTTTTCTGCCGTCGGTGGAGGTCGTTCCTTCGCTCCGGCGAAGCTGCGGCGCACGACCACGTGACAGCGTGACGTCACGACCAGAGGAGAGCAGGGGCCCCAACTCGTCTGTTCGGCCGTAGTCGTTCCTTCGCTCGGCGCGGCGGCTACCACGTGACGGCCTCCTCGGCCCGCTGCGTGAAGGCGCTCGCTAGGAGAGGATAAACGAGGCGCCGCAGGCGCGCTCCGCTTAGTCATGTCTGAGGAGTTGTACATGGCGTCGCTGGAGCGACGTGCTGCGCGCAAACGCCGGCGCCGTGCTGAGGAGACAGATGAAGAAAGGCAAGAGCGGTTGGCTAAGCAACGCGCCTATGCCGCAGAATGGCGAGCCCGGCAGCGGTCTACAAGTTCTCTTGTTTTCAATCGCAACAACAAGGCATCGCGCCGAACGGTTGGTGGCGTTCCTCCCTTCCTTTACGGTGCGGTTAGGGTGTCCACCGAGATGAGAGAATATTACTGCGCCATTTCTTCTCCTCAAAAAGCCGGCAGCCACGCGTGACCTGTAGACGCGCCGCACTGCGTTCCAAGATGCCTTCAGTCGTCGCGCAGCGCCGGCCGGTAGCCACGCGTGACCTGTAGATGCGGCACACTGCGTTCCTTCAGTTGGAGGCGCTGCGCGCTTTCGCAACCTATCAGGCTTAACCAAAGCAAAGCCCTCGGCAATTTTTTTAGTTTTGCATTCTTTTATTAACGCCTGGTAGTCAGGACTACCAGATCTTCTGACATGCTTTATCAAACAGATGCTGCGCAGTGTATCTGCGAATAAAATTCATTTTTCGCTTCTCAAACAAATCGTAGCTGCAGGCTGCCAAGGGCAGATAATAATCTTCACCTGGCTCTCGTAACAATGACAGCGTATTCTGACAAAAGTACAGCTACGACTTGAAAGCTATTGCTATCTATCTTCATGGTGGAGAACGAGTGCAAACTAAGGCAGAGAACACAAAACAAGAGGAGACACTACAACCGCTGACTCGCAACTAAGCTTTATTAGAAAAACAGAACAGAATATATACAGTAACCACCCACGACTGCTTACGTCATAACCTCGGGGAAACAAATTACGTGCATGGCGTGAAAGAGAATCTAAACACGAGTGGCGCGCGTCTGCACCCGGTTATTGAAGTATCTCAATTCCATATCAGACAAGGCCACTCAAGGTTCGCTGACGCACCGTTTGCCGTTTCCAAAATGCCTTTTCGGGAAGATTTACCATGACTTCTTAATTTATTCTCCCATTTTCCGTAGAGAAAACAATTGAATCCAAAGCCAAAATAGCATAACTAATTGCTAAATGCGTTTACCATCTGATTTCATATTTTCGCCAAGCAGTTTCAGTGCCTCTCCTGGAATGTTTAGGCCTAGTAGCTTAGCTTGAAGAGCGACATGATTCGACCAAGCCACCACAGCCTTTCGTTGCCACACCAACGCCGCTGCGCCGCACACTCTGTGGATACTTTTAAAACCAGCGCTCCACAGTGACCAGCGCCACGGTGAGCAGCGCCACGAACAGCGCGCTCAATGACGCGTCCATACCTGACAGGCAGCCTGATGATCATGCGAGACGTAGAGCGCCGCCTCACGAAGAAAGAGAGAACGTTTAAAAGTTTGATTTCGTCCGCTTTCCGTCGTCTGGCGTCACCCAGAGAGAGCGAGAGAGAGACTCTTTAATGAAATGCAGAGAATTTAGCCGGCGTTTAAAAATCGCTGGCATGCTACTCTGCGTAGGGAAGGGAATTTGGGAGAAAAAGACAGAAGGAGAGCAGCGTGGAAGAGGTAAAAAAAAAACCCGAAGATAAAATGCGGCCATGAAATGGGTACTAAGGATGCAATGGCGAGTATTGATGTAACCTATGGAATGATGGAGCGCATAGTCCGAAAAATGGGCTGACGAAGTTCACTACATGAAGAATGCATGAAGGTAACGTGCAAGTGAATTTAGAGCTTATCAAGATGTCCAATGTCTTTTAAATGTGTAAAAAGAAAGTTCATTGCAAGTCTCTGTTGCCTGAAGCAGGCTAAGGGACAAAAACTTTGTCCATTGTTAGGGGCACTGGGCAGAGCTTCTGCATGCAATGTTCATAGTACGCACGCTCGTTAGCATACGCAGGGCACACAAGTAGGATATGTTCCACAGTTTCTATAGAGGCACAATTGTCAAAATGCGGACTGTTCGTTTGTCCAAAACGGTATCGCAAGCCGTTTGTATATGCAGAATTCAGACGAAGTCGGTGATAAAGTGTTTCCAGTTGTCGAGGAATTCTGGGTGAGAGTCTTGATCTAAGATGTACCCAAAGGGTACTCTCGCCCACAGACGCACAGCAGGCGCGTAGGCTAGCCGACGGGGGAGAGTAGGAGAGGAGGACAAGAGAGGGATTTGGTTAGCCGGATCGGCCATACTCAGCAGGCATTGTAAAAATAAAGGAGGCGCTGAGTGGGCAGATGCGATTAGGAAGCTTGCGGTGATAAGGTGGCCGCTGCTGGTGCAGGACAAGGTCAATTGGAGATGATTGAGAGGCCTTCGATTTCCAGTGTAGAACATCAGGCTGATTATAAAATTGAGAATTCGTTTCGCCGCGCCGTCCTGATAAACTGCTAAATCTAGCTGCGGTCGTTAGATGCGCACCCTGGCGCGGCCCTTGAAGACCACAGCGAAGAGCGGCATGATGCGAACCCTAGCTACCGCCATCCGCTCGTCGGCGCCGTCTTGCAGAAGAAACAAGCACCATAGAGAAGATGGCAGCACAGTCGGCGACCGCAGGCGGCGCAGCGAGTGGTCGCTCGCAGTGTAAGTTAGCAAACAGCGATTGGAGGATTGGTCGCTGAAAAGCAGAGATGTGACATAAGGTTAGAATTGTAGGAAACTGTAGGTAAAGAATATGGCGATTCTTAAGCAGAATTGCCAACACAATAAACAAAGAAAAATAATAAAGAAAGAAAAGCTGAGCATCGTGGCAATTGCCACCAGCCCGTTTCAAAGGGGGCACTCCTATCCATCCATCCATCCATCCATCCATATATCCATCCATCCATCCATCCATCCATCCATCCATCCATCCATCCATCCATCCATCCATCCATCCATCCATCCATCCATCCATCCATCCACCCATCCATCCATCCATCCATCCATCCATCCATCCATCCATCCATCCATCCATCCATCCATCCATCCATCCATCCATCCATCCATCCATCCATCCATCCATCCATCCATCCATCCATCCATCCATCCATCCATCCATCCATCCACCCACCCATCCGTCCGTCCGTCCGTCCGTCCGTCCGTCCGTCCGTCCGTCCGTCCGTCCGTCCGTCCGTCCGTCCGTCCGTCCGTCCGTCCGTCCATCCATCCATCCATCCATCCATCCATCCATCCATCCATCCATCCATCCATCCATCCATCCATCCATCCATCCATCCATTCGACCACTGGTAATTGCATGACAGCGTCTTAACAGTAGCAGTAACAGGGTCAGGCTGCGCAAGCGCGGTCCGCCAGACCCTGTATGTCGTGGTCGTCGGCCGCATCTGCGTGTGCGTGCTCCTGACCATATTCGCGGTGTTCGCAGTCTTTCCAAGGTCAATTGAAATAGGTCGCGAAGCCGGAGCCTGAATGCGGTCCAGAACCAAGTGCTAGCGACATCAAATTAGTGGTGGAACTAAAACGCCAAAATGAAATGAGTGGACAAACACGACCAGAAGAGGAAAATAATTAGGACATATTTTGTGTTTCAAAAGCATTCGAAAACAATTGCAGTGATTCCTTTTTAAAATGTTTTAGTTGTGTGCATTTTGTTAGTAAGTATAGCGCTTGCTTTGTAAAAATTTGTATGACAGCGTTCGCTCAGAGCAGCGGCAATGGCAGCGGGACGATGCCAAGGTTGACGGTGCTCTGATGTCATACCCTTGTCATATCTTTTGATCATTCTGCTTGCTTTTGTTTGAAACTCGATCCTGCTAGCCCTACTTTTTCCTCGTTGCTTGTTGCTCGAGTTCTTGGTGTGCATCGTTCGTGTACAGTTTCCGCTTTTCCCCTTTGCCATCGCTTCTGTGTAGTTTCGTTCGGTTGGGTGAGGTTCTTTCGCTTTTGCCCCAAAAGGGCATCTTCTGTAGCCATGGGGCCCCGTACGCAAAAAAGAAGTGTGCGGGTGCACGATGTGCGAGCGATAACCTGTCTGGCGGCGTCACATTTCATCGCTTCAGCGCTACACCTGCGACATTCAGCGCGACACCTGAGGCGAGGACGAAGGAAAAAGGCACAACGAGAACTGACTACTTAAACATAGCGTTGGTGGTCGGCACTCGTCGTGTCTTCTTTCTTCGTTCTCGTGTCGGGTGTCGCGCTGAAGCGTCACGGCGTTCAGCAGTTTATTTTTCCCGCCAAGCAGCACGTGACGCTGATGTCACGAATATGACGTCACTAAAACACGTGACTTCAACGTCGCGTTTTTGTTTTAATTATGACGTCACTGTTTAGTTGTCCACGCATTTCGAAGACGGCGCTGGCTGCACACCATGAGCCGCCATGTTTTGAACGTATGGGCTTCTATGCAGCCTACGCTACCATACTACATCTACCTTGGTCTTTCCGTCCAGTGACGCCGTCCGCCTTTCAACGTGACTGACTGCACGATCGACACGGATCCCGAATGAACTGCGAAGCACGTTGAATGTCACTGTCGTCCGCGTTGCCATTTGTTTCTGCTTGCAGAGACTCCGTTCAAACGTTCAAAAAATATTGTCGCATCAAAAAACAGAGGGGGGGGGGTGCACTACTCTTTAATCATTATCGCACATACATGAACAAAACATGCTGCTGGGCTTCTTTTGGCATTTATTTCGACATAAAGAGTTTACGTCAGGCACCGCCCCTAGTAGCAAAAAAGTTTCAGGAATATTGCAACACTGTTTCACTCCAATTTTGCTACAACGAGGGTAATGTTGTTTGGAAATCACATTCAGCTAACATTAGCATGCAACATCACAACAACGTTGCTGCCAAGTTTGAACAAAGTTGCTGCATCATTGCTGAATTGTTTAGTAACGTTATATAATGTTTTAGGAAACAACAAACAGGAGTCCAGTAACACACAATACATGCATGCATACCTTGAAGATTGTGCTCCTTCCTTTCATAGCTTGACCAGCCAACGGCTTGTAAGAACGGCAGTGCTTAACCAGACAAACCAATCTGCAGAGTATACTTGTAAGGCTCTTTATTGCTCTTCAAATTTTGAGGTCGGAACCAACGAAGAGATTTCTGGCGTGTGTTCGGCAATGCTACATCATGCACGAGCCCCTGCTGAGTGCAGCCCAAGTGTTGCAAAGTAAAACGAAAAGTTACACTTAAAACTAGGAAATCTGATGGGGAATACCTCGAAGAACAAAAAGGTTCTACTAGCTTTTGTACGCAATCACTGATACCATAGACATGTTTTGACAGAAACATGCTATGAAGAGTGCGAAACACGGGTATTAGTTGAAATTTGTGTTCTTGTTAGTGCAGTGCTATGACTTTGGAGAGCTCATGCTAGAATCACTACGCGTCCCCTACCAAAGCACGGTACAGCTGAGAGTCGGCACTGAAGATTGCTGATATGAGCACCTCATTCACTTTATTTTTTAACCTTCTGTTGTTCCCAGGAGCACACCTGTAGCAAATACTGCACATAAAAAGAAAAAAAAGACATGAGCAGGGAGACGTAATTCGTAGAATTACTAGTTCACTATACCACCATGCAGCCACTATCATCACTGTTTCACAGGTGGTGTCCAGACTAAGGCCTGCTCTCGGCCAAGTTGAATATGTCACAGTTTGTGCTGCTGGTTGTGCTCGTCAAGCACAGTGCGCCTAATCGGCATCTTGCACTTGCAGCAGCTGCATCTCTCCACAATATTTGACAAAGCACTGAGGTACATGACTTATTCAGAAACAATTTCAATACGCGCACTGAGTTTCTGCTGTTGTGGCAAGTGGCAGGGCCCAACACTTCGTCTTCTCGACTCTGTCGACCCTCAAGCAACCTAGCCAACTCTGTTGGGCCGCACCACATGCACTGTCCGTCAGCTCCTGCATCATAATCGCCGGCTCTGGGTCCACATAGCCGGCTGATCCACATCCCTCGCCTGCCAGTTCGCGTCCCTCGACACCCACCGAAAGTTCGGCCTCCACGCCTCAGCCAGAGTCGCCCGCCTGAGCCTCTCTTCGGACCGCGGACGGCCTGCGCGACTCTCCAGACAAGCATCGAGTAATCGTCTAGGGGGAGCACAGTAGAGACCCGCGCGGCCGGCAGTGGCGGAATCCCGAAAAGGACAAAGTGGGCTAGCACGCTCTAGGGAACGCTGGCTCGCGCAAGAGAGGACGCTTGGACCTCGGCCGCCGCCGGACGATGCCGCCGCCGCTCTGCCCCTGTCATCTCTTCGGCAGCCTTAGAGCAAACTTGGCCGCGGTCGGGTCCTGGGTGACTCCACATAGACATCCACAGCATAACTTATTATATGCACTAGAACAATATACCATGAATTGCTTCCACACTGATCTTTTAAGCTTTACGCCCCGAAGTTTTCTGTAATATAGAAGTGCCGTCACAAAATAGGGGAGTGCTCTTAATATGAACTTTTTAATTGGCGAGACATTTGTCAGCCCTGTACATCACACGTCAGCGGTGAAAATGAACTGTAACAAGTAACCAGTCAGGATAGAGTGCGGTGAGAATTGAGGCCCTGAAATTCTACTGGCTGCATATGGAATAGTCACCGCCAAAATACTTCCAGCACAACCTAATACTATGGAGTTTAGATTAAACATCTTTCACCTCAGGTCTCTCCGAGGCACCTGTCAAATGTTTACATTGTGTTGTCGGCTATGGTGGTGACCACGCTTGCGCCCAGAAGACACACTCGCGCCGCAGTCGGCGCTCTAGTAGATTTCAGGCACATCGCATTAAATGAACTCAAACATTCGCCGGTGTAGCATGGTGCACTTCCGGATACGGGACAACATTGATTCAAGGATTACCTGGTTCTTGATCTCAATGTCGGCGTTTCCAAAATAAGTGAAACGCGTAAAGGGACTTACTACGTTTCTCGCCGACGTTATGATGAAGCGCTTTCTTGCGTGCTTCCGCCGTAATGTTGCACCCCGCAAAAATATCCTCGAGTACTTCAGCCCACTTGGACCAGTCATGACCGATACCTTTAAGGTCAGTGCTCGCAGACAGCCCGACTGGCAGGCCTGACTGCGTCGTTGGGGCGTACATATTGAGACTAATTATCATCACCTTCCCGCCTCAAGCCGTCATGATCATTGTTGTTTCACTTTGCCAACAGAATGTTCGTACTTCGCTATAAAGAGACACCGCATGCGCATCTGGAGCGCAGTTTTATGTTATAATATTTTCGACCTACAGTGCTTGACGGAACATATTCTTATTTTTATATTCATATTTTCACCCCAGCTACGAAATCGCGATTTGCTCTTGACACCAATTTTGAGGAAAATAAAAGTCAATCTGCAATTTTCGTCGATTAGCACACTATCAAAACTACACAGGTCCTGCGCAGCTGAAAGCTTGGTAATGAAAAAAATATTGCTTTCTTTTTCAACCGTTGATTTTTTTTTTGAATATTTAGAAAGCTCGCTGAAACATATAGGGGCGCCCAATCAATTTGAACGCTGGCTCCACTTTAAACTTAGGCATCAAAATAAATATTTCGTGCTAGAAACAAGTATATTGTAGCGTCCAACGCGAAATAGAACACCGGATAAGAGACGAAAAAACGGCGGCGGTCCCTCAGTGGTTCGAGCGCGCGTGCGAGAGGCAACCAACTTCTTCCTCTACTAGTGCATGCACTATCTGCAGTATCGACACGATGCGGCTAGGAGAGAAAAGTCAGCGAAAGGGTAGAACACAGCTGCAGGGGACCGCAGTTAAGTCAGGTAGCCGGTCGTGGTAAGGCTTCATGCGAACAACGTGTACGACTTCAGTTCGGTGCGACCGGCGCGATGAACAAGCTGTTGGGGAGGGAGCAACTGCATTAGTCACTTCACTGATGCGGCGCACTACTTCGTAAGGGCCGAAGTATTGGCGCAGCAACTTTTCAGAAAGCCCACGGCGACGAACAGGTATCCAAATCCAGACAAGGTCGCCGGGCGCGTAACTGACAAAGCGTCGTCCAAGGTTGTACCTAGCGGCGTCAGTCTCCTATTGACGGTTAATTCGCAGGCGTGGCAGTTACCGCGTTCCCTCAGCACGCTGAACGAAGGTGTCTGCGTCGAGGTCAGCGTCAGAGTCGCAGTAAGGTTCAACGGACAGCATAGCATAGCAACATAGCAACATAGCAACATAGCAGGTGCCCACTCCGTTGGTCACCTGCCGACCGAAGACAAGCTGAAAGGGGGTCAGTCGGGTTGTATCCTGCGGGGCGGTGTTGTACTCAAACGATGTCCCAAGTTCGACGCTAGACATCAACGTAAACTGATAGCATGTCGGCTTGTGTACGGTTGAGTCGCTCTACCAACCCGTTTGTCTGCGGGTCATCCGCCGTAGCACGTCGATGGCTAGCGTGCATCAGTCATCACGGACTGCGTTAAGCGGGCCGTGAAAGCAGTTCCCCGGTCAGTAACAACAATGGCGGCTGCTCCAGGACGCAAGACAATGTTGTGGACGAAGAACTGCGCCACTTCAGCAGCAGTGCCTTTGACAAGGGACGTGGTCTCAGCGTACCGTGTGAGGTAGTCGGTCGTAACGACTATACAACGCTTTCCAGACAAATACTTCGCAAATGGACCAAGGCGGTCCATGCCCACTTGATGGAAAGGGGCCTTGGATTGATCGACGGTGTGAAGAAATCCGGCTCGTGTCAGTGGAGGAGTCTTCCGACATTGTCATTCACGGCATGTTTTTACGTAGGCCCGCACCGATGGGTGGTGGTGGTGGAAAACATTTATTTACACATACACTGCGTATCATGCGTATCGTGCGTATCATGCGATACAATGCTGCCAATACGACGCCGCGTCAGTTCCAGGGTTTGATGGCACTTTTCTATCTGACGCACTTTTCAGAGCTTCACGCTTGGTTAAAAGCATGCATTAAAAGAGGATTGAAAGTCATCAAGAAATAAATTGAAGCACTGCTTGAGAATCGGTTGAAAATATATGGCTTACTTTCTGTGCATCCAGCTTTTTACACTGGTAATTAGATGAATTTTTCATCATCATCATCAGCATCAGCAGTAGCAGCAGCCTGATTGCGTCCACTGAAGGACAAAGGCCTCTCGAACATATCTCCAATTAACCCTGTCCTGTACCAGCTGCGCCCACAATATCCCCAAAAACGTCTCAACCTAATCCACATCCCTAACCTTCTGCCATCCCCTGCTATACTTGTGTTCTCTGCGTTTCCAGTTCCCTACCTTTAAAAACCATCTGCTATCTTGCCTTTGCATTAGGTGAACAGCGCAAGCACATTTCGACTTCTTGATTTCAGCTAGGATGTCGTTAAACCCCATTTGTCGTCTGACCCACTCTGCAGTCTTCCTGTCTGTTAACATTACCGGGTGTTTTTTTAGAAGGTCCAAAATTTTAAAAAAAGGTAAATTGCTTTAGAATTATTTTAGCACTGGGGCTATACTGGAGGCTACGGCGGGCGCCAGGCAAGAGGAAAACTGCTTTAATTAGTTCGCTGATTAACTAAATATGTTAATTAACTTTTCTAATTTTTGTTTTAGGGGATATGTTCTATTCGCAGAATTGGAGATCGTCCTCTAAACAGTCCAACCGAGAAAAAACAAATTTAATTAAAAATTTTTCACGCACGTTACGAGGCGCGAAAAAGTCACCCTGGTAGGCATCTTCACACAGTAACGCAGCGGCGGGAGCGCCTCTGACGTAGATCACTCCGCCCTGCTCTTTGCGTCACGCGTCCCGGACTGGCGGCCTGCGCTATCGCTGCTTATCTCGCTTCGCTCCGAGGCCCCACGGAATGCCGCGCTGGAACAAAAACGCATTGACACAAAGTGCAGGGCGGATCGAGCTACGTCACATACGCTCACAGACGCTGTGTTACAGTGTGAAGCTGCCTACCAGGGTGACTTTTTCTCGCTTCGTTACGCGCGCAAAAAATTTTTACATGAAAATCTTTTTTCTTGGCTGGACTGTTTGGAAGACGATCTCCAATTCTGCTAATACAACACATCCCCTAAAATAAAAATTATAAAAGTTAATTAACGCATTCAGTTAATCAGCAAACTAAGTAAAGTAGTTTCCCTCTTACCTGGTGCCCGCCGTAGCCCTCAGTATAGCCCCAGGGTTAAAATAAATCTAAAGGAATTTACCTTTCTTTAGAAATTTTGGACCTTCTAAAAAAAAAACACCCGGTATACCTATCAATATGCTTCCCACAACTCAATGCGTTGTCCTCAATTTAAATTGAACCTATTTTCTTTAGCTTCTATGTTTTAGCCCCATCACCAAGTACCGGTAAGATACTTCCCTGTTCAGTGATATTGTTAAACCGCCATTCACGAGCGGGCGAACTTACCAAATGCACTCGAACCCAATTTTGTGCTTCTAGTTATTTCTCTCTCGTGATCTGGATCTGCAGTCGCTATCTGCTCTAAGTACACATATTCTCTTTTCTCTGCGAACTATACCATGCTATTTCTACAGCCTCTGCCATAGCCTCCCACTGCCTTGTTTCCAGCGTGCTTCATTGCCTACCTTGGCAGTGATGTCGCACATCGTTACAGTGTATTGTGTTCTTACTTTGCTCATTGCTGGTTCCGCGTCTTTATTGAAGCTTTTGACAATCTGGTTATTACGGCTCGATGTAGACGAATAGGCCTGTAAGGGATCGGTAGTGTACGCGGGATCATCGGGACCGGTAATTCTCCCTCACGACCCCGCCAGCTGCCGTCTTCAATGGACGCCACCGGCGTGAGGGGGGCGGCCGGGGCGTTCAAAGCGAGGCGTCTCCTTTTTCGGAACGCGGCCGCTCGCGAGAGAGAGAGAGAGAGAGAGAGAGAGAAAAGGACGGAAAGGCAGGGAGGTTAACCAGGCGATGCCCAGTTGGCTACCCTACACTTGGGGAGGGGAACAAAGGGGAAAAAAGGAAAAAGAGCGCCAAGGAAATGAGTTTTCTAAGTGTCCAGCGACCACCATGTCACAGGGACAGAGGGCGCGCACTGAAAACTTAAAGATTATAGGCGGGAATGCAACCCCGAGTCCCTTAAGAAAGCCAGGAGCGCTTTCACCGCTTTCCGTTGTCTGGAAGGTTGAGCCCAAGGCCCCAGAACGTTAGACTTTGTTAAAGGACGCGAGTCCAAGCGGAGCAGAGAAACACTTAGGACACCGCGCTCTCGCTCAAAACGAGGGCAGTCACAGAGGAGGTGGCTGATCGTTTCGTCACAACCGCACTGGTCACACGCAGGAGAGTCAGCCATTGTGATCAGATGGGAATAGGCGTTTGTGAACGCCACTCCCAGCCACAGGCGGCTCAGCAGCGTAGTATCACCGCGGGGGAGGCCGAATGGTATGTGATTTGGAGCAAGAGGTTGAAGTGATGCGAGCGGGGTGACCAACCTACAGGGGCAGACCACGACGTTACAGTCAGGTTTCGGGCGAGCAGTTGAAGGTGCCTTGCTGCGTCAGCTCTTGTCAGTGGTATGCGGACAGTGTTGGTTGTATCGTGAGCCGATCGAGCAGCATCGTCAGCTAAGGCGTTACCAACAATGCCGCTATGGCCTGGTACCCACTGGAAGATGATTTCATGATCTTGTTCGATTGCCTGGTGGTGCAGATATCGTATCTCCGCTGTAAGTTGCTCATGGTCGCTATGTCTCAAGGAAGATTGAAGACATTGTAGGGCAGCTTTTGAATCACAGAAAACAACCCATTTTTGAGGTGATTGTTGTGAGATATACTGTACTGCCGCAAGAAGCGCAGCCAACTCTGCTCCAGTAGAGGTAGTCCGATGCGAAATTAGTTGGTGAATTTGAGTCTGTCGCGCAGGAACGACCACAGCGCAAGCAGAACTAGTAGAGGTTACTGATCCATCCGTATAGACGTGAGTGCGGTCCGAATATTCGAAGTGGAGCATGGACAGTGTCAGTTGCTTAATGGCTGGCGTCGATAAATTTGACTTCTTCGCTATCCCCGGAATAGCAAGGCGCACACATGGGAGCCGCGTACACCACAGAGGAGAGGGAGGTAGTGCTGCCGGGGTGAACTGTTGTGGGATCGACGACTGTTGCGTCGTTATCACCTTCGCAAATGCAGAATGTGGTCTCTGCAGTGGCAAGGGCGCAAGGTGATGCTGTGGAATCCTTGAGATATGACGTATGTGCATTCGCAAGCAGTCTAGGACAATATAAGTAGAGATCGGGTGGTCTTTGGCGAGTGCAATGCTACCCAGTGTTGATGCGCTCCGAGGTAGACCTAGGCATGTGCGAAGGGCCTGACCCTGCACTGACTGGAGGGCACGCATGTTAGTTTTGCACGTGTTTGAGAGTACAGGTGTACTGTACCGCAAGCATCCGACAAATAGAGCTCTGTACAACTCCAGCATTGACTGGACCGACGAGCCCCAAGATTTTCCACCTAGAAATCGCAGTAAATGAGCGATAGATGTTAGCTTTTTTTTCAGTAGAGTGCAATGCGGGCTTCATGATAAATTGCGGTCGATCAGGATCCCTAGGAAACGACGAGTTTTGCTGTAAGAAATGACTTGACCGTCGATGCGTACCGGATATGGAGTCATACATTTACGTGTAAATGCCACTAGCGCGCACTTTTCTGGTGAAACGCTGAGACCTTGCTTCTGGAGATAGGAAGAAGTGATTGATGCTGCCCGCTGAAGTCTTGCACGCACCTGGGGACGCGTCACAGATGAGGCCCAAATGCAGATGTCATCGGCGTACATACACATCTGGACGGTGTTGGGGAGATTCTCAGGGAGGGCGATGAGAGTCAGATTAAACAATGTAGGGCTAAGGACACCGCCCTGGGGCACGCCACGGTAGGTGTAATGCTCAGGCGTCGGGCCATCTTCACATTGGATAAAAAATGATCTTTTGGACAGATAGCTCACTATCCACGCAAACATCCGACCACCGATGCCCACAGTTTCCAGCGCATCAAGGATGGCCTCATGGGTCACGTTGTCGTAGGCACCTTTTACATCCAGAAAGAGTGCCGCTGACAAACGTTTCAAGCGCTTCTGTTGTTGAACCGTGGATACGAGATCAACGACGTTGTCAATAGAAGAGCGACCCCGCCTGAAGCCGGCCATAGCGTCGGGGTATATTTTGTAGTGTTCGAGGTACCGCGACAAAATCATTTTCTCCATGACCATTCCTACGCAACTGGCCAAAGCTATTGGCCTACACGACGAGAGCTCGAGTGGAGATTTCCCTGGTTTTAGTAGGGGTATCAATCGACTCGATTTCCATTCTTGAGGAACAGCACCGTCGAGCCAAGAGTCGTTGTAACGTTTGAGGAGCTCTTCTCGCGCGTCGTGGCCAAGGTGGGACAGCGCAGCATATGTGATTCCATCTGGCCCTGGTGAAGACGAACGCCGACATCCTGCAAGAGCAGCGTCGATTCCTCGCGAGAAAAAAGGACATCCATGGCTGAGACCCGTGAGGCAGGAGGAACACGCCGGGAACTCGAAGCAGTTGGTACACCAGCAATTTTCCTGCAGTAGTCCGTTGCTACCTCAGACTGCTGTCGATCTTGATAGACAGCCAACGCATAGAAGGGTTGTCTTTGCTGCGGAAGCGTACGGCGGCCCCGCACAGTACGCCATATAAGGGACATGGGCTTGCGGGGATCCAAGTGCTGACAAAAGGACCTCCAGCGCTGGTTCGCCAGCTGATCCATTTTTCGTTTGATTTTTTTCTGCGTACGTCTCGCCTCCCGTAGATCATTTAAGCACTTGGTTCGTCTGTATCGCTTTTCTGCTCGCCGCCGAAGAGCACGCAGGCGTTCTAGTTCAATATCAAAATCACTGCGTATTCTTGAGGACGTGATGTGTCTTCTCGCAACGTTCATAGCATTAGCTATAGTGTGCTCCAGCCTGCCAGTGAGGGCTTCTTTGCTCGTCTCCTCCATATGTTTTCGAAATATTGCCCAGTCAATTCGCGCGAGTTGGGTTGGGGAGGACGCACCAAGGCCGCTTATTTTGAGGTAGGTAGGAATGTGGTCACTTCCATGGGTCTCCACATCACAAAACCAGCGAACACTCCGGTGCAACGACCTAGAAACTAATGTCAGGTCCAGGCAGCTGCTGTAGTTACAGCCGCGCAGGTATGTCGGACTGCCGTCATTCATAACATACAGATCATTGTCGGATGCAAATAACGCCAGGTGTCTTCCTTTGGCGTTAATTCTGGTGCTTCCCCATAGCAAATGGTGGGCGTTAAAATCGCCAGTAATGATCCAAGGAGCACGGGTTTCTTCCATGATGGCTTTAAGCCTTTCGCAGTCTAATTGAGAGGAGGGTGACCCATAAGCTGCAATCAGTGTGAATTCTAGCGTTTTTGTCTTGATTAAGAAACACGCGTATTGATTGTCATTGTGAGGTGGAACTGGGCAGCAAACATACGTCATGTCAGTGCGGAGGTATACCAAGACTTGGCTGCGTTCCCCGCATGTAGGGGCGAAGAAAGATTCGTACCCGGAGAGCCTGATTGCTTCTGATAATTTGGGCTCGCAGATTACCAATATCGGGAAGTAGTTAGTGAATACGTAAGGACGAAAACTTGACATTCGCGACCTCAGACCTCTTGCGTTCCATTGGAAGATTGTGGCGCCTCTGACTTCCTCACGAAAGGAGGGAAGGTGGCCAGCCATTATGGATTAAAGTCCTTGAAGTGCTCAACCCAGGGAGTCCAGCACTAGTAAAACGCTTCGAGCAGTTGGGGATTGCAGAGCCTGTAGGAGGGGCCGAATGCGTTGACCACGGTCTTTAAAATCACGAGGGTTTGGCCGTCTTGCTCCGGGAGCCCGTCTGCAGCGGCCGACGTCCTCGGCGATGGGAGCTTACGTGGAGGGGCCTCAGGAGGACATAATGGCGGAAGCGCAGGCCAAGGATCGGAACCTGATGACATCTGGCCACCCTTGTCCAGAGAGGGCGGACGGAGCACACTGGGGCGAGGTGGAACAGGAGGTGGAGGAGGGTGAGCAGGAGGCGCCAACAGCGCGTCGTTGCGGCTGTCATTCGCAGCAGCCTGTCTGGATTTCCTCTTGCGTCGGACACGTCTCTTGCGAACGATCGCGGCGGCTTCGCGGTGCGTCGAGCTGTCTCGGACCATTTGTCTTAGGACAGCACGCTCTTCTTTTAGCCGCGGGCAGTCTCTAGATGAGGCGTCATGGGGACCGTTGCAGTTTGAACACCTGGGAATTTGTGCTGTGCATGTCTCAGGATCATGAGGCTCGGCACACCGGGAACACACACTCGCGTTGGCGCAGACTCCGCTAACATGACCCAGTTTCATACAATTCGTGCATTGTAGGGGCTTTGGTATGAATGGCCGTACTGCGTGACGAAAAAGGCCTACCTTCACATGTGACGGAAGGCTGTCGCCTTTGAAGACAATCTTGACACAGCGAGATTTCCCAAGACGTGAAACTCGGAGAATCACGGTGCCTTCGTTTCCTGGCTTCACAAGTATGGGCAGATCTTCTTGCGTGATCGTCTCATCGACGTCATAGATGACGCCAGAAGAAACGTCCTCGCCGAGCGGGATAACTGTACGGACCGACATGCCTCCGAGTTCAGTGATGGCCCGCAGTGATTCGAGTGCTGGCGCATGATAGACGTCAACAGCAACAACGTTTTTTCGCGAGTTCACGCGAACGTCTTTAATTTCGTTCGGCACAAGGGCCTCAAGTTGCATTGAGACAGCTTGCCTGTTAAGCCGCCTCATGTTGTGGGATCGATGCGCAGGCAGGATGAGAATAGTATGCTTCGATGCTTGGCCAGGTGTCTTCACCGTGGACTGGCTCGATGAGGAGCTGGCTCTTAATAGTCTTCTTTTGGTCCTGCGGCTGAGGTATGTCTCAAATTCACCTTCAGTACTGTCCTCGCTGAAGTACTCTATGGTATCCTCGCTGTCGGGGTCACTGGGAAGGCTGCAACGCTTCCTCGAAGAACTCGAGGAAGGAGCCGGCAGTCTGGTCGGATGCCCAGGAGGATCCACATCCATCGCCGTATGACGGGGGCGGCGTCCCCGCAATACACACACAAAATACACTAAAAACGCTGGACACGGATAGAAAGCGATTCCGATGTGTTGTTTCTACTCCTCATTTTATTGTTTTGTTACGGAAGGTTGTATTTCCGAAGGTGTATTTCCGTACGGAAGGTTGTATTTCCGAATGCGCCGGGAAGTACGGGTGTCACCCCCCCGCGGTACTGATTCGTGCACGTGCTGGCAGGAATGTGTATTTGTGTTTGTTTTTATTTTTATTTTGTGGTAGAGAGGGTGGTTTACCTTGTAGAAGCCGGAGGGCTGGCCATGCTCTCGATTAGCCAATCATATGAAGAGTGTAGAATGATTGGGTGCTACCAAATGTGGCCCGGGCCTTGAGGTCTTTAAAACCGGGCTACGGCGCCAGAAAAAGGGTTCTGCGCTAAGGTCAGGTGCTATGCATCTTCGGCTATGGCGAGTAGGGGCCTCCCCAGGGTTAGCCAGTTCCACCTTTTTGTTGTTTTGTATCTTTTTGCCGCTTAATGTCTCTAGTGCCTAAACTTGTAAATGCTGTAAATATCTGTATATAAATCTTTAAGTTTTCCTTGATCCCTGCGTCTCATCTCATTGTAAGACAGTCTCTGACGGGGCACCCCTGGTGCGAAGAGCTTCAGTCTTCAGTTCTACAAACCGACTCTGGCGGGGCACCTCTGGTGCGAGGAGGGAAGAAGAACCTGAACTTTACTTGTGCAGTTGATAGGATCCTGCAGCCATCGGAAGACGGCGCAGGAAGAAGACTGAAGGCAGGGAAAAAGGCGACGACAAGGCAACAGGTCAGCGTTTAGGGACCTGCAGGGAGAGACAGCGGCAAAGACCACAGCAGTGGTCCAGCGACGCGAGACTGCGTCCGGTCAAGGAAAGCAGCGCGTTGAGAACTTGACGGTCACCGGCGGGTCACAGCAAGTGACGACAACGTGCACAGGACCAGCGGCGTGCGACAGCTCATCGCAGCATCCGGTGAAAGTGGCGGTGGACTCCGACGCCAAGGAGCTGTCAATGCGGATCGACGCATCAAAACTGAGTTTCCTTCGTCGCATTTTTCACGTCCCTGTTCATGTGTTCGAGCCGGTGGGACAGTTGAGGAGTACAGACGGCAGTATGGAGGGTTATTCATGCCGGCCCTCACTCGATGTGAGGTGCCGAGTGGAATTGGCGAAGGCGCGCTCAGCTTATTTTCAGCGAGCTCTCAAAAGTGAATGGAGGAAAGGCGCCGCTATGCGAGGAAAAACCTACGGATTTGCAGGTGTTAGAAGCAAGGCGCCAGCAGCTAGAGCTCGAGCTGGCTAAGCTCAAATAGTCTAGGAGAGCTAGTCAACTAGACAGGGAGAACTGCTCCGAGTCCCGAGCGGAGAGGCCGCCAGTGCTGGTCAAGAAAACAGGCAGGCAGAAGTAAAAAGTGAGCTAGATTTCTGCGAAGCTGGAATCGCAGTTCAAGAAAGCATCCTGATGGAACGCAGCGTCGCGGTATTAGAGGCGGTGATCCCGCACTCCAACGATCCGGCCGCCCAAGTTAGCTCAATCCCAAATGACACCAGGGACGCGGACGCGGGTTCAGGATTGTTGGAAGTCACTCTGACAATTCCAAAAACGAGATCTCAAGGAAGACGCGGAAAAGGGCCGTTCGTTCAGCATGAAGCGGCCAGTGACTACAGATGTAAGATCGGCGAGCTTGTGACAGGAGAAATTGCAACTTTGCTGGAGCGGCACACTGTGTCGGGCATGAGGCATGAAGGGCCCCGTAGCGTTATTGATGGAAAGAGCCTTTCATCTGAGGCAGAGAACAGAGGTCGGCCTGTTGCGTCTACTAGGCAGAGCGCCGCGCAATTGTCGAACGCACCCGATGGGTGTCCGATCAGGTCCTTCGAGGAGAAGGAAATGCGGGACGACTTGCCAGAAGGCAAGCTCGGGTCAAGCGACTACGAGTCAGCTCGTGCAGCAGACGATGCCACGAAGCCGGCCAGCGCTTATCAAGCAGGTAGCGGCGATTTAAATGTTTGCCCGTGCAGGAACGGTGCAAATAGCTCAAAACGCTCCAAAGTATCAGGAGACAGGCGCATAGCTTTCACACTGAAAGTCGGCGCGTGGAACAGTACGTTCCGTGCTGCGGTATGCCAAATTATGTGCAGCAAAGCCGGCCGCACTGTTACACTTGAACTGAGCAAGATATGTTCCTTACGCAGCACGCGGTCCGTACGGGAGCGCCGACGAGAGCATGCCCTTAGCAGCGTCGCATGGTGAAGGATTTGGACCTATCGAGGATCATGACGTGTTTGATCCTGGAGGGCACCAGCTGTCGAGTTCTTGCCCCGCTGTGGCACCAACCTAATGAGCGTAGTGGCCATTAGGTGTTCATCGTGTTGAGACACGTGGTGGCTCGAACGCACACAGGGACGCTCGGTGCAACCAAGGAGGCTCACGTGGCCGCTTACGGGCCACATATAAGTGCTACTGAACGCTCCAGTTGCGAGTGTCGGTGTGTGTGTGTGTGCTCGTTCGCGAGCAGGACGCGGGTGTGCATACAAGTGAACTGGGTTCATGGACACCGTGTTACGGCGCACGGCAGGCATGCCACTGTATGTATTTGAGTGTGCAATTTGCTTACGTTGTGTTGGTTCCCGTGTGCATTTTGCTTTTGGTTTTGTTCCGAAGTCCAAGAGCGACAGCTTGGACTTCGGTCAATGCGCTGGATTGAAATGTTTCAAACGCGCATTTGAATGTGTACGTTTTGTTTATGTTATGTCACCCGCAGGGTGGTTTTGTGACCCGTACCGATCCCTTCTTGTTATAATTCTAAAAGTGGCATTTGAGCCCTTTGTAGAATCTTGGGAAGGGCGTTTAAGGGATGGATAGTGTACGCGGGATCATCGGGACCGGTAATTCTCCCTCACGACCCCGCCAGCTGCCGTCTTCAATGGACGCCACCGGCGTGAGGGGGCCGGCCGGGGCGTTCAAAGTGAAGCGTCTCCTTTCTCGGAACGCGGCCGCTCGCGAATGCGCCGGGAAGTACGGGTGTCACCCGCCCCGCGGTACCGATTCGCGCACGTGCTGGCACGAATGTGTATTCGTGTTTGTTTTTATTTTTATTTTGTGGTAGAGAGGGTGGTTTACCTTGTAGAAGCCGGAGGGCTGGCCATGCTCTCGATAAGCCAATCATATGAAGAGTGTAGAATGATTGGGTGCTACCAAATGTGGGCCGGGCCTTGAGGTCTTTAAAACCGGGCTCCGGCGCCAGAAAAAGGGATCTGCGCTAAGGTCAGGTGCTATGCATCTTCGGCTATGCCGAGTAGGGGCCTCCCCCAGTATTAGCCAGTTCCACCCTTTTGTTGTTTTGTATCTTTTTCCGCTTAATATCTCTAGTGCCTAAACTTGTAAATGCTGTAAATATCTGTATATAAATCTAAGTTTCCCTTGATCCCTGCGTCTCATCTCATCGTAAGACAGTCTCTGACGGGGCACCCCTGGTGCGAAGAGCTTCAGTCTTCAGTTCTACAAACCGGCGGGGCACCTCTGGTGCCTCGCCAGGCCCTTACCACCTTCAGTTTTTGCCTCTTATTAAGCTTGATTAAGGTACTTGCCACCCTCTCATAAATACTATAGAATTCCTCTGTGCTGTTAGCTATATCCTGATTGATGAGGAATCCACACCTAGGTCTCGTCTCTCCACTAAGCCATGGTAGTGTAGGATGCAACCGCCCTTTATCACTGTATATGCTTCATCTCGCAAATTGTACTCTCCGCCTGTTTACATGTATATTCCATGACCTTATACGAGAACAATAGGGGACAAGGGTTAATGGAGAATATCTAAATAATTTGCGATTCGCTGATGACATTGCCTGCTAAGTCACTGAGGAGATGAATTGCAAAGCATGGTCAATGAATCAGACAGGCAGAACAGAACGGTTGTGGGAATCCTGGCTTTCCGCCGTTGCCTTTGCGCGGCTTTGCCGGCTTCCAGCGTTGTTTCTCCTCTTTCCCTTGCTCCCGCCTCAGGCGGTGGAGAGGCGGCTAGGTGACTAATCACTGTCATTTGGCCACAGCTCCGCCCCGGCTCCCCAACGGCCTTTGCCATTGGCGCCTTTTGGCGGGAAATCGGGACCCGCTACGGGCGGCCGCGCACGGCGCGACCGTCCGAGCGGGGCCCAGAGAGAGAGATCCCTCCGAGACAGCGTAAGGTGCGTACGCTATTGTTTGTCCGTGCCGGCTTTGCCGCTCGGACCAGTGCTTACTCGAGCTCGCCCGCACGTGTCCTCTGACCTGCAGCGGCTCGAGCCTGTCCAGCGGGGTCCAGCGACCTCTGACAGGCGTACCTTGCGTTGTTTGCCCACTCTCTCTCGCAACCGGCCCAACGGCCGACACGAGAGAGAGATCACAGCACTGCCGCGGGGACATTCTCCTGCAGCGGCGTGCTAGCGGTGCGCATTACTCGAGTCGCTTCGTGCGCGCAGCGGAGCCTTCCTCCTCGCGCGCCCCCGGGACGGGGTGACTATTGAGTGTGTGTGTATCTGCTGGAGGACGACGTGAATAAACGTCTCCTTTGTGAACTTGGAGGCCTATTTCTTTGCGGCGAATCGCTCTCCTCCCAGCGGAGGTTGAGTGCACCGCATCGGTGTCCCAGTGTGTGTGTGGTGACGGCTGATCGGGGCCCTTGGCTCGCGCGAAGCTCGAACCCGCGGTGGGTTGTGGCCTGTGTCCACGTAGAAACCCACAACTGGCGCCCAACGTGATAAGTCATTGGCGCTTACGCCTTTGATGGTACATTAGCCGAGCAGGTCGCCTTGCCGATCACGCTTGCGCACCATGTCTACCACCCCCAGCGGGGCACTCGGCAGCTACATGTCGGCTCCCTACGGAGTTGTAGCGTCGTTTGATCCGCTGGCTGCTGTTCCTTCGAATAGCCAGACACCGTGGTTGGCCGCGGCCCCCATTGGGGTTTACGGCGACACAACCCAAAATGTCGACCACGCGGCTCCCATTGGAGCTGTATCGGAAGCACCCTGCGGTGCATCCGCTTGTCACATGCCTCAGCTGTGCACGCTTTCCGCCCAGTGCGAAAGCAGTTCGTGTCACGCTGCCGCAACCGGCAGTTTCGAACAGCAGCAGCCGTACCCCGCGAGCAGTCAATTCTGCTCTGGGAACGGCGAGGCGCTGGCCCGGTTCCCTGCGGAAACCGCGCCGCTCATCGAACTAGGAGCCTTGCCTCCCACGTTCGTGCAGCCCGCCCAAACCTCCACCGAGGCCGGGGCGCAGGCGCTGCTAGCCAGTGCTGCCCAGATGATCCAGTCGCTGTCAGGGGCTGTTGGGACACTTTTGGCCACGCCGAAGTTGTCTCACCCCGCGGTCAAGTTGCCCATGCCAACATACCGCGGGTATGATGACCTACTCAGTGCCCGGGATTTCCTTGAGTCCCTCACCCATTATCAGAGAACTATGAGTCTCACTGAGCAGATGGTGCTTGCACACATCATCCCCGCAGCGCTGACTGACACGGCAGCTCGGTGGCATCGGCTTTCCGGCCACCGGGCAGCGACTCTCGAGGAGTTCCGTGCAGCATTCCTGCGCGAATTCCTGCCCGCTGACTACGAGCGTAGGATGCGGCGAGAGCTGGAGCTCCGTACTCAGGCTCCGGATGAGTCACTGCAAGAGTATGTTCGGGCGATGGAAGACCTTTTCTCAATCGCCGAGCCCAGAGCCTCGAACGAGGAGCGTGTCGAAAGGACGATCAGGCAGGCACATCCGACCTTTTCGGCTTACCTGCGCGGCGGCCGATTCCGAGATTTGGAGGGGCTGGCCGCCGAGGCAAAGCGCATTCAGGGCGACATTCTCGCCGCGCGCGCCTATCGTCCGCCACCGCCGGCAAGCGAGGCCCTTGAGCCACGCTGTGCATGGAGAGGGGCCTTGCCCTTACCCAACCGGCGACCACCCGCACAACCTGCCTTTGCAGCTGTTAGCGGGCAAAACGAGCCATGGGAGTTGAGCGACAGAGCTCTCGATCCCTACTCGTACGGGAGACGGGCAGCCTGCGCTGCACCGTTTTCTGAAGCGCGTGCTGAGGGGCGCCAAGCGCTCCAACGCACAGCGGAGGGGGAAACCCGACTCGGCCGACCCTTTGGTCGTGCAGCGGGAGGACCCAGGCAGGGAGAGGCGCCATTGTCCCGCGACCAAGCTCGCGGCGGTGTGCGCTGTTTCCGCTGCCAAGAGAGGGGCCACTTAGCAAGAGAATGCACCGTAGCCAGGCCTCCTGCGAGGCAGGGAAACGGCGGCGGGGGTCGGTCGTAAAGGGACCACCGGCCCAAGATTTTTTCTACTCAAGCGGGCAACACAGCTCGTGATGCCGATAACGTGTGATTGCCGACATCGTGCTCATCTGGCTATCTGCTTCGTGTTTTCAAAGCCTTCAAAGATGGATTATCAGGAGCTTACTCTGCCATCTGATGTGAAGTTTGATTATTTATCATGCGAATCAGTTATGCATATCAATGCACGTTCAGTGAACTGTAAAGAGGATGACATTGTCCTTTTATTACAGCAATTTTGCTCTCAATTTTCTGTCCTAATGCTGTCGGAAACTTGGTATACAAACAGTAGCAAAATGTTGGAACTAGATGGTTACAATAACTTCTTTCTTAATCGTAAAAACAGCAGGGGTGGTGGCGTCGCAATTCTAGTTGCAAAGCACAAGAAATGTGAAATTTTGCCGGAATTCAGTAAGACCACTGTGGATTATGAAATCTGAACGCTGAAAAATAAACAAGAAATAATTTCTGTCTTGTATCGTCCACCAACTGGGAATGTTGCACGCTTCTTAGAATTTTATGAAGACTTCTTGGAATTTATTTGTAAAAACAACCTTAGGCTCATCAGTGGTGGTGATTTTAACATAAACATGTTAGAGGAAAATAACTGTGTTCGTGACTTTAGCACAAAACTGGTTTCATCTGGTTTCATAAATGTGATTAAAACACCAACTCGAATTACATGTTCTACATCATCCATGCTAGATCTCATTGTTACGAATCTTGACACTGAAATTTACAATGCAGGCACAGTTGCCTGCGACGTTAGTGATCACTGTCCTACTTTCTTAACATATCGCATTGATTCACTGGACAGGAATGTGAAAAGGGAAACATTTTTTGTTCAGCGCATTACCGAAGGAAAGCTAATCTCGTTCAAGAATGAAATCATGAACCAAGATTGGTCTGCCGTGCTAAAAAATGTGGATGCGAATGACGCGTATAACGAATTCATAAATCGTTTTGTGTGCATCTATGCTAAACATTTCCCTTTGCAAACTATCGTGCCAACAAAAAAGATTAAGAAACCATGGGTCACTCGAGAACACTTACAAATGATCAAAAATAAAAATCGTCACTTTCATTCTTTCTTGCGTACACGTTCAAAAGAAACTCTAAAGGAGTTTAAAATATTGCGGAATAAGCTAAACGCTGAGCTTCGGAGAGCCAAATCTTTATACTATGAGCAGTTATTTGCAGACTGCGCTCGACAACGCCCGGATGCTGCATGGAAAGCAATAAACACTGTTTTGGGTCGTAAAAGTAAAAGTTCCCTTCCGGATGTTTTAACACATGAAGGTGGTGAATTGAGCGGTAAAGTGCTTGCGGATTACCTTAACAATCATTTTGTGAGTATTGCAAATCCTTGTGACTATCCTCCAGATACAACTGGAATCTCCACTAGTACAATGAAAACAATATACCTTCAGCCTACTGATGAGCAGGAGATTTATAACACTTTCATGTTGCTCCGAAACAGTAAGGCGCTTGATATTGAAAACATTCAAATCATGCCGATAAAGTATGTATTGACCTTACTTACATCCGTACTTGCTTACATATTTAATTTAATACTGGATTCCGGCGTAGGGTTTCTGTAATCTTCAAGGGCGGCGACCCAAACTTGGCAACAAACTATCGCCCAATTTCAGTCCTCCCTGTATTTTCTAAGGCACTAGAAAAGATCATTTTTGCTCGCATAACTAACTTCTTTGACAAACAAAACATAATAACAAATACACAGTTCGGTTTTAGGAAGGACAGATCGACGGAAACTGCTTTACTAACGTGAAAAGAAAATATTTTACGAAACATAGAAAGTAATTTGTTCTCGTTGGCTGTTTTCATAGATTTCAGCAAGGCTTTTGACTGCCTGGACCATAACATTCTTCTATCCAAAATACAAGCTTACGGGATCCGCGGCACGTGTCTAGCTTTGCTGAAGTCCTACCTCAGCAACAGGTTTCAGAGAGTGTTTCT
This sequence comes from Amblyomma mixtum, assembly GCF_055824585.1. Lineage (NCBI taxonomy): Eukaryota > Metazoa > Arthropoda > Arachnida > Ixodida > Ixodidae > Amblyomma > Amblyomma mixtum. The sequence continues at coordinate 27,445 of NW_028317644.1, forward strand.
CAAAAACTGCAGCTCATCCCTTTTTCCGATAAAGAGTGGCGTACCCCAAGGAAGTGTGTTAGGTCCGCTGTTGTTCAATACATACGTTAATGACTTGGTGAATATTGATAATACAGTAAAACTAGTGATATATGCTGATGATAGTACTATTGTTATTTCTGGCCCTAATGCTGATGGTTTAATCATGCAATGTAATGAATTTTTAGCTAAGCTATCTACATGGTCCAAGTTAAACAGACTTCAAATCAATTGCACTAAAACTAAAGCTATTATATTCCGCGCTAAAAACAAATTAGTTGAAATAAATCACACTATAACCTATGAGCACCAAGAAATTGAAATCGTTGACAACCATAAAATATTAGGTGTACATTTTTCCTCGCATCTAACCTGGGATGCTCACATTGATCACCTTCGTAAAAAACTTTCCTCGATTACAGGAGTTATATCGCGCTGTCGTACAGTACTTCCACCCAAGATAAAACTTCAAGTATATCATGCTTTGTTTAACTCTCATTTAAGATACTGCAGTCTAGTTTGGTGCACAACCACCAAAACCAATTTAAATAAACTCCTGGTTTTACAGAAAAAAATCATCCGTTACATAGCAAATATTGAGCCCATGGAAACTACAAAGAGTGCATTTGAATCTTTCAATATCATAAGTGTAGACAAGTTGTACGAATTTCGCCTATTACATTCAATCTACTTTTCCTCCCCTGAAGTTACTAACCTTCTAACGTCCTTGGCATCCTTAGAGCGACGAAATATTAGCGTGCAAACAAGAAATGTTGATGCGTGGGCAGTTCCTCATTTTCGTACATTTTATAAATATCAGTCACTTACCCATAACCTCCCTACAATACTAAACAAATACAGACACACAGTGGGCTTGAACAAAAAACAATTACATTCCTATTTTGTGCAGTTGTGATCCATTAATTTTTGTTTGTTGTTTCCGCGTATGTGCTTTTCAGTTGTTTTATTTTGGTTTCAGTTCATTACTGGTTGCTTTATGTGATTGAGATCATTATTACTTGTCACAGTAACTGTTTTATTATTACCCTATTACTGTCTTCCTATGTACTATTCATCTATTATGTTTCTATTCTTTACGCTGCTGCCTTGTATTGGTCTCTTGGGCCTCGTCAAGCTTTTGTGTAGCTTTTAGCCCAAGAGACCATCCAGTTGTCTTCTGGAAAATAAAGATGTATTGTATTGTATTGTATTGTATTGTATTGTATTGTAATCTCTGCTAATTCCCTCTGCGTAGAGAGCAAGCTGCCTTGCTAATGCGCACGCGCCGTTTATTCCGGTCACCATTGCTGGCCGCGAATTTTCGGCGTTACTGGATACGGGAGCCAGCGCTTCCTTGTTCGGTGAAGAGATGTTGTCCCACTTGCAAAAGCACTCTGTGCGCTTGCGGGACTGCCGTACGGCATTCAACCTTGCGAAAGGCGTAGCCCATTCGGCTGGCGCCGCGAGGCTGACTGTCAGGTGGGGAGAGCGGACGAGACGCACGCGTTTCATCCATCTCCCAGGGCTGAGTGTGCCCATGATTCTCGGACGGGACTTTCTCCTGAAAACCGGGATCGTGGTGGACATTGCGAATGGCGGGTATCGCGACGGACCATTTTCCCAGCTTAAGCCGTTCATTAGCCCACCGGCGTCAGTATCTGCCTGCGCAGTGAAGGCGTTCGGAGAGTGCCACGCTCAGCGGACAGGGCCACGCCCTTGTGCCGAGCGTTCCGTCGTTCAGCCTCCCCTTTGGGACCGAGCGGCGCGGCACGACCAGGCACCACATCCGCTGGCCGCCTGTGCGGTAACATTGGATGACACACAGAAGGCTCGTTTGACAGCGCTATTGCGTCAGTACGATGAGCTCTTCACGGATCAACCTGGCTGTACCACTTTAGTGAGCCACAAGATCCACACTGGAGACGCGCTTCCTTTGAAGTGCAACCCTAGACCCGTCAGCCTTGCGAAAAGGCAGGTGATTGATGGGTTGCTGGATCAGATGCTGTCGGCGGACATTATCCGCCGCTCGTCCAGCGCCTGGGCGTCTCCGGTGGTGTTGGTGCCTAAGAAAGATGGCAGCCACCGTTTGTGTGTGGATTATCGCCGTCTGAATGCGCTGACTCGCAAGGATGCCTATCCGCTCCCGACGATCAGCTCAATCGTAGGAAACCTGGGCAGCGCGCGGTACTTTTCCACGCTAGATGCCTCCAAAGGTTACCTACAGGTCCAGATGGCTGACACTGACCGGTCTAAGACCGCGTTCACGTGCCACAGAGGGCTGTTCGAGTTCACTCGTATGCCCTTTGGTCTCTGCAATGGTCCTGCGACTTTTCAGAGGCTCATGCACCGCGTCCTGGGGGAAGCGAAATGGTCCCACGCCATGTGCTACCTGGACGATATCGTGATTTATTCACGAACTTTCGATGAGCACTTAGGCCACATTGCCGACGTGCTCGAGAGGGTACGGGCTGCTGGGATGACTTTGAATCCTGCGAAAGCCCAAATAGCGCGGACCCGGGTTCAGTTACTAGGGTTCACGCTGGGCGAGGGCTCCATTGAGCCTGATGCGGAAAAACTACGAGCCATACTCGAATTTCCCGCGCCCAAGGACGTACGCGGCCTCCGCCGCTTTCTGGGAATGGCCAATTTTTATCGGTCGTTCATCCCGTCCTGTGCCCGCGTGCAGGCACCCTTGACCAAGCTCTTGGGAAAGACTGCAGCGTGGCGATGGGGGCCCGAGCAAGAGCGATCCTTTCGCCTCCTGTCTAGTGCCATTGCCGAGACAGCGCAGCTCAGGCTACCCGACCTGACCAGACAGTTCGTAGTCCAGACTGACGCGAGCGATCTGGGTTTAGGAGCAGTTCTCCTACAGGAATTCGATGGCGTGCTGCAACCGCTGGCCTTTGCCAGCCGTCCTTGCTGCCCTCGGAGAGGAATTATTCCGTGACCGAGAAGGAGTGCCTCGCCATCGTGTTTGCACTGCGCAAATTTGATGTCTACCTTGATGGAACGCAATTCGTGGTGCAGACAGACCACAGTGCGCTCAGTTGGCTGATGCGGCTCCGCGAGCCTGCGGGTCGGCTGGCGCGCTGGGCTCTCCTGATACAGCATTACGACTTTTCGGTGCAGTATCGAAAGGGGAGCACAAACGTGGTAGCTGACGCGCTATCCCGTGCCCCACTCGCAGCGGCGCCTTGACGCCTGTAGGCGGAGGGGGCGAAACAGCGGACGAGCCGCCGGGCGGCAAGGAGGGGGAGCCCGCAAACGGGTTAACCCATTCCGCTAACCAGGCAAGCAGCGCTTCGCAAAGCGGACGAGAGGCAAAGCTCTTCGTGAGCGCCTCGGAGTTGCCGACGCGAACGGAAATTTTGGCTGCAAACCTGAGTGGGGACGAGACCATGCTCCTCTCTGGGATGACTGGAATCGTTTTCAGCCGTAAAGAGCTACTGAAAGCCAAGCAAAATGACCCCTTTTGTCGCGAGGTGAGCGACGGTCTCAGGGAGACGGAGCGCCGTGACGCTACTGGTATTGTAGCGGGCGCAGGGGGGCAGAAGCCAGCGTGTGTCGCGGCTAACCCCGGGGATTCATATTTGCTGGACCATGACGGGCTCGTGCTGAAGTACATAGCCACCGATGAGGAGTCCATCGACCCGTTCAAGGTGGTTATCCCCAAAAGTCTGAGAGGCGCACTTTGGCGATTCTCTCATGACGAACCACTGGCCGGTCATCTGAGTGGCTCCAAAGTTTTTGCAAAACTGAGTCAATCGGTGACGTGGCCCGGCATGAAGCACGACATTTTCCGCTATTGCCGTTCCTGCCATGTCTGTCAAGCGGTGAAGTCACGGGGCGGCAAGCCGCCTGGAATGATGAAACCAATTGACAGTGTGCGTCCGTGGCAGATGGCCACCTGCGATTTGATGGGGCCTTTCCCCAGGAGCAAGCAGGGGTTCATTTACCTGATGGTAGTCGCTGACCACTTTTCCAAATGGGTTGAGTTGTACCCCCTTCGGAAAGTGTCAGCACGAGCGGTGCTGGATAAACTCCAGGAAGTGTTCTGTCGGTTCGGCTTTCCGGAAAGACTGATCACGGACAATGCGTCCTATTTCACCGCTTGGGGTTCGGTAACACGTGCCGTTCCCTCGGAATCGAGCACTACACCACTTCACCCTACCACCCCCCAGTCCAACTTGACCGAGCGAATCAACCGAACGCTCAAGCCAATGCTGGCGGCCTTTGCTGAGTGTCAAAAGGATTGGGCAGACCATTTGAGCGAGTTCGCGTTCGCCATCCGAACAGCTGAGAATCGCTCAACTGGTTTCTCTCCCGCCTTCCTCAATTTCGGGAGGGAGCTGGCGAATCCGATGTCAAACGTCGTGCAGAGCCAGCTCGGGGATGAGCAGACGCGGGCAGACTGCTCTGCTTATGCGTCGACGCTTCGGGACCGGCTTGATCGGGCTCTCAACAGAGCAAGGCAGAGTTTGGCGGCAGCCAGAGCCCAACAGAAGACTCAATATGACCGCAAGCACCGCCGCCTTACTTTTCAGGTGGGTGATCTTGTCATGAAGCGCAACCGCGTTCATAGCGATGCCAGCAAGGGGTTCTCAGCCTCGCTCGCTCCTAAGTGGATTGGTCCGTACCGAGTGGTCAGAGTCTGGTCGCCACTCGCGTACCTGCTGGAGGATCCCCTTACGGGGAAAACCAGCCGTGCCCACATCGCAGACCTGAAGGCCTACGCGTCACGGTCTGACGAGCTTGCGCCGATACCCATTGGTATCAAAGGCAAGCGCAAAGGCACAACTGGTGCTGCGGAACGCAAGCGTACGGAGCACCGGTACAATCTGAGGCGACGGTCACCGGTGTGATTAATGCCCGACGGCGGACTTTTCCGCAACCGAAGCCACGCAGCCTCAGCTAGCTGGCGAGCTTTCTCGTCAGGCCCTACCTAGGCGAAGCACGGTGTGTTATTTTTTTTTTTGTTTTTGCAGCATGCTCAGTTCCAGCCTTGTGTGTTTATCTATTTATTTATTTGTTTTGTTTGAGTCAGTTTCTAGCCACTTTCGTTTCCCCGCTTGTACGTCTGTTTTCGTTCTAACGTACCGAGATGTACATAGGCAAACTTCAGCCCGCTCGTGCTTGCTCTTATCTGCTAGAAGGAATAGATTGGGTGTCGTTTGCATGGCGCGCCTCTTCTCATTTCCGGCCCGACTGTGGGTGGTGGGCTCGTTAAGGAGCCGTGTGTCGCGGTGCGAGTTTTGTGCGGCCCGCATGGAGGGCAAGTTGGCGGGGCGTTTGGGGCGATGGGGGGCGGAAAGTGCACCCTTTGACCCTTGCCGCGGCGCCTCTGGACGCTTCTGATGAGGGGATCGTTGTCGCCGACCAGCGTCCGCGCACTTGCCGGTGTATGCGTGGTTGTGGCTGTGACTGTGTGCGCGCGTAACCATGAGCCAAGGCGACGCCTGTGAGTTGTGCCGTTGTGTCCTTCTGCGTGAGCGCGAGGATGAGAAGGACCCCTCGCTGTGGACAAGGTTACACATCTGGACGCCGCCGAACGTCCTCGCCCGTTTCAGCCGGCGTGAAAGGGGTGCACTAACTTTCTTGTGCCCGAACGTGATGTCGTGTCCAAGGGCGCGAGGTCAGTGCTCTGCCGCGGCCCCGTCGTCATCAACGCACCCTACATCAACGGAAAGAAGACCGCCATCAGTCGTCGGCCCTCCCAACCCGTTCAACTTGAAGCCTACGTGCGGTGAGTCGCCGACCGGCCCACTGGGCCGCGCTATCGAACTTTGAGGCTGACATCCACCTGTCACATAGTTGTACAGTTGAATTCACATCGCAGTATATATTATCTGCAAGCTGTTTTGATTTACTGAAGCGTATGGCAGTGTTTGTTTGTTTGCCTTGTTTTCCCTTTGTTTTCTTACGTTGTTCTGGCTGGAACTGAAGTGTAGCTTATTTTTTTTGTGTATTGATTTCTTTATTTTGGCCGCGTGCTTTGCCGATGGGTAGGAGGGCATTTAAGGAGAGGGGGATGTGGGAATCCTGGCTTTCCGCCGTTGCCTTTGCGCGGCTCTGCCGGCTTCCTGCGTTGTTTCTCCTCTTTCCCTTGCTCCCGCCTCAGGCGGTGGAGAGGCGGCTAGGTGACTAATCACTGTCATTTGGCCACAGCTCCGCCCCGGCTCCCCAACGGCCTTTGCCATTGGCGCCTTTTGGCGGGAAATCGGGACCCGCTACGGGCGGCCGCGCACGGCGCGACCGTCCGAGCGGGGCCCAGAGAGAGAGATCCCTCCGAGACAGCGTAAGATGCGTACGCTACTGTTTGTCCGTGCCGGCTTTGCCGCTCGGACCAGTGCTTACTCGAGCTCGCCCGCACGTGTCCTCTGACCTGCAGCGGCTCGAGCCTGTCCAGCGGGGTCCAGCGACCTCTGACAGGCGTACCTTGCGTTGTTTGCCCACTCTCTCTCGCAACCGGCCCAACGGCCGACACGAGAGAGAGATCACAGCACTGCCGCGGGGACATTCTCCTGCAGCGGCGTGCTAGCGGTGCGCATTACTCGAGTCGCTTCGTGCGCGCAGCGGAGCCTTCCTCCTCGCGCGCCCCCGGGACGGGGTGACTATTGAGTGTGTGTGTATCTGCTGGAGGACGACGTGAATAAACGTCTCCTTTGTGAACTTGGAGGCCTATTTCTTTGCGGCGAATCGCTCTCCTCCCAGCGGAGGTTGAGTGCACCGCATCGGTGTCCCAGTGTGTGTGTGGTGACGGCTGATCGGGGCCCTTGGCTCGCGCGAAGCTCGAACCCGCGGTGGGTTGGGGCCTGTGTCCACGTAGAAACCCACACGGTAGCCCTAAAATTTAACATGCAGGAAACCAATATAATGTTGAAGCCTCGCAAAGGAACAGCAGTTTACAGTTGGTAGCGAGATACTGGAAGTGCCAAGGGAATCGGTCTACTTAGGGCAGGTTGTGGCCGCTGATCTGGATCATGAGAGAAAAATAACTAGAATAAGAATTGGGGAAGCGCATATGGGAGGTTCTCTCAGATCATGAATGGCAATTTACCAATATGCTTCAGGAGGAAAGTGTACAGCACTTGTATCTTACGGGTAGTCATATATGGGGCTGGAAGGTGGAGGTTAACGAAAAGGGTACAGCTTAGTTAAGGACAACTGAGCGATATATAGAACGAAAAACTGTAGGTGTAACGTTAAGAGACCGGAAGCGCGCGGAGCGGGTGAGGTAACAAACGCGGGTTCATGACACCGTAGTCGAAACCAAGAGGAAGAAATGGGCTTCGGCATGGCATGTAATGCGAAGACAAGATATCCGACGGTCCTTAAGAGTAACCGAGTAGATTCCAAGAGAGGGAAAGCGTTGCGGGGGCGCAAGGAAGTTAGGTGGGCAGTTGAGAGTCGGATGGTTGCAGGGTCACGGTGGGCACAACTGGCAAAGGACAGGGTTGAATGGAGAGACATGAGAGATGTCTTTGCTGTGCAGTGGGCGTAGTCAAGCTGATGATGATGATTGTGACGGTGCTTCATCGGTCCTCCTAACCTCACCAAGCCCTGTGATGTCCCATTTGAAGCCAGGTAGTTCCTTGAAAAGCCCGGCTAGACTAGCTGCATTGGATAATGCTCTAGCATTAAACGTTGCAAAGTTCAGTTTCCAATGGTGGCCTGTTTGGAGCCAGAGATTCCGTAGCACCCGTCGCTGCGTCAGAGGTTTGACCACCGCCTCACTCACTTGCTCCGTACTGGCTCGGGACTGATGGCCGAGGGTTACTAGGTGTATTTGGATAAGAGGTTGTGGCCAGGTGCTGCACTAGGGTGACCAAATTCTGTTCCCGTTAGGGGGCGCATTGTCGGTTCTGGTCACCGCGATGAAGCCGCAGCCCACGTCTGGTTATGCAATGACAGATTTCCATGTAGATATAATTACAGGTAGATGGATATGTAGATAGAGCTAGCAAATTAGACTTTAACAATCTTTTCATCTGTAAACTGTTTGAGGGTACTAACTCCTGTACCAGTCATGAGTATCTCAATTTGAAGACAGAGATCGTAAAGTTGGTAAATTTGTTTTGTGAAGAAAGGAAATGGCGGAGTATCTGGCGGACACCTGAACTCCACCCTAAAAGAACCCCACCGTAAGAGAAGAAGGTGGGAGTAAAAGAAGAAAGACGAAGCGGTACCTTATTGGAGGTCTCCGGTGTGATTTCTACCACCTAATAATATTTAACATGCACTCACATTGCACAGCAGACTCACCCTTTCTTGCGTTCCACCTGCATCGAAACACGACAGCTGCGGTCGGCTTCGAACCCGTGCACTCCTGACTCAGTTTTTTAAGGTACCTTTTTGGAAGAAACTGCTACCTTATTTAAGTTTGCTTACCAAATTGTTTATTTGGGTAATCCCATTCTGTGAACATATGTGTGCCGGTGTAAACGCAGGGAAATTTTTAGGCAAGGACAATTTTATCTGACTTTAACCTTTAACACCGCTTATTACGTATGTCGGAGATTTTTTTGAACATAGCTGATATTCTTTGCAGCCAGAAAGACAGCTAATTCATTCCCCTTGTACCGAAAACCACCCACTGTAAATTTGTTAAGTCATTATTCAACTGTCTGCAAAGCATCAAGGTGGTCGCAGTGACATGCGGCAGTATATCATCCCAATCTATTTCATTTTATTCTGCTTTATCTCATTCGAATGAACTTGGCGAACTGTGCAATCGATCCGACGCGTGTGTTGTGAATTCTATTAAAAAAAGGCAAGTTGACGCTTTAATTGATGCCTACACATTTGAAAATGTGGTGCTTTATTCCTAGGTGGCTATACATGAGCCATGTGGGCGAATAAAAGAGCAGAAATTAAAATCAGTCATGATTAGCCACCTGTAAGGAAGTGAAGCAGCAGTCTATGAGAAGATAATTTGTTGCCATTGCTGCCCGCACTAGCCACACGAACGCTGGACATTAAAGGTGCACTGAAGAGGAATTTGAACTTGTCTTTTTGCCGCGGGAACTCGATCTACACGTTCCTAGCATTCTTAGAAACTGCGACTTATTGCCCTGTGTGGCCAATTTCCCTAAGTAAATCGAATTAACGTCCGGCTCCCGCCTTTTTTTTGAATTCTGCCTCGTACGGTGGGCGGAGTCGACGAACGCGTGGAGTGCCTTTCACCCAGTCCCGTGGCGGCTTGCCGCTCTGCCATCGGCGGAGTAATACGTAGTAGAACGTAGTAGCAAATAGTCCGCGCGTATTTTTATTTCTGCGGGCTTATTTTGCGGCTATATTATCTGCGAATGAAACTATTTATTGATGAAAACCTAAAAAACAAAATAAAGAGAAAGCAAAGCCTCCACGGAGCTGGCTGAAAGGAACTTCACGCGTTGGTCGACTCCGCCCATCGTACGAGGCAGAATTCAAAAAAGAGGGCGGGAGCCGGACGTTAATTCGATTTAATTAGGGAAATCGGCCATACAGGGCAATAAGTTGCAGTTTCTAAGAATGCTAGGAACATGTAGATCTAGTTCCCGCGGCAAAAAGACAAGTTCAGAATCCTCTTCAGTGCACCTTTAAAGGGTTCGGCGAAACGATACATATGAGCTTAGTTGAGCGCATCGCCCTGTTAGAGAAGGCATTGCATCCGTGTCGGATGTCAGAAAGTGTCTGCATTACCATGTACTTGATGTGCTTCTCCCGAGTGGTGATAAACCAGACAGCAGAAGCAGGGCCTCTTTCTCTACTTTTGACGACTTCATTAACCACAGCCATGCTGCTATCAGAAGAGACCTATCAGAAGAGACCTGTTTAGCACTCTCGATCAGAAGAGTGCACTTAATCTGATACAAAAATTCAGTCTGAGCAGCCTGAAAGTTCAGTAGTGTATCGGTCATATGCAGCAAGAAAGAACACAGGCATGTGTGATTACATGGAAGAGAATGTTGCCAGTGAGCGTGAGCAGATATTGCTTTTTTGTTTCCAGTCGCAGTTCCTGAAGAACATGCTCGTAAAGTATGGAACTGAAGTCGTTTGTTTGGATTCCACTCATAAGACACTTGACTATGCAGTGCCACGTTTTAGTCTTGTAGTGAAAACTTCATTAGAGTACGCAACTGCTGGAGTGCTCATTGTGCAGTTCGAAACTGCTTGTTGTATAGCTGGAGCTTTAAACTTGCTTAGACGGTGGAGTGAAATTATACCTCTGCAATACTGGAGAGTGGATTACAGTCAGGCAGAAATGGTTGCCATCCACCAAGTGTTGCCAGGAAGCAAAATAATTATCTGCGGTTTCCACAGAGGTCAGGCGTGGCAGAAATGGCTCCGCAGAAAAGGGAATGATGTGTCACATCCTGATGAAGTGCCTAAGGTTATGAAGCGCATATCCAGCGCTTCTAATCCAGATGAATTTTAGAACTCACTGGAAGCTCTCATGGCTTAACTTATTTTCAAACAGTGTGGCTGTCTGTGAAAGAGCTGTGGGTTCTGTACTACCGGCCTGTACCTGATGTTGTGCTTATCACGTAGAACGGGATCGAGGCTCAGAACAGAGCGCTGAAGGTATAATATGTAAAGAGTGCCAGCTGGAAGCAATTTCTTACCTCCCTTATTACAGCCCCTGTTTACTCATGTTAGCCAGATGGTGAGATAAAAATTGCAGGAGTCACAAATCAGGCTGTCAGCGCTATACAGACAGTGCAATGAAAATGTCCTTGCATATCTGCGCGGGCGCCCTCGCAACTTCGTTAAGCTCGTGTTGAGGACGCTTGAAAATGCAGAAGAATGCACCCGTCCTCATGAAGCTCAGCTTCCAATCAATGGGAAATTTTCCGTTCGCTCCGAGTGGACTGATGCATCTCACATTGTTGATTTCAACAAGCCCTCATGGATATGCCTTGATTTTTGCAAGCACAAGTGCCCCTACAAACATTTCTGCGCAGTTTTAAATTTGTCGAAGGAAGGACTTACCTGTCCCTGCCTCCTGAATATCTTAATGGGCCGCACATAACATAGGAAGCATTGGACATACATATCTTTCACACGCAAGGAACAAATAGGTTTAGTGATGTGTGTTACTCCACCATACGGTTCTTGAAAAGTGTGAGAAATGTCATGCTATTTTTTTTCAGTGCCACAGTAACGAAGCGCCATATGAAGTAAGTGAATTGCTCGATAATGCTTTTGCTAGGCTACCAAGCACTGTGCCAGAATGTCATTGTGTCCATGTTCGAAGCGCACCAAAAAAGGGGTGCTCTTCCTTGAAACCCCTTCCAAAACGAAGGTGCCTTCAGCATGACTGACATTTTAGCCTACTGGCTTAGGGTGATAGATGTGCCGTAGCCAGGGGATGTTGACTGAACACCACCCTAAATTCTCTTAGCGCTGCATCTTCCCTCTGCCCCTCCTTTCGGCATTTTTTTCGCCGATGTTATTTTCACAGTGCATCGATAGAGTAAAATGTAAAAACGAAGAGCGTTGGTTTATTCTCGAAAAGACTGATGTTTTCGCGGCACTATAATCGGAAGCGAAAATTATTGCAGAAAAGAGTCACTCTCCTTCACCATCGAAACACTTACGTATGGCAGTTTTTTTAATTGTAGGCACAGTTCACCAAATTAAACATATCGTTTGAGACCAGCCTTTTTAACCCTTTATATTGCCCCCAATTGTTCATAAACTATCGCGAAAATAAAAAGCGCTCATTTTATACCGCCTCTGTGGCGGGGTGTAGGTTCATCTGCATCGGAGAGAAGTTTTGGCAAACGTAATTCCTTCGCAGTTGCTGACTTCCTTGAACAGCAGAAGCTTTTGTGTTGTATAATATGTGAATGTATACAACAAATACAAATATACAAATAATAAAATACAGATACAAATATAGAAGTTAATGACATCCTACTCGAAATTAAGAGAGAAATGGCCAGGGCATGTAATGCGAAGGCAAGAAAACCCCTGGTTCTCAAAGGTAACGGAGTGGATTCAAATAGAAGGCAAGCGTAACTGGGATCGCCAGAAAGGTAGGTGAGCGGAGGAGATTAAGTTGTGGGAAACATTTGAGAGGCGTTTGAGCTGCAGTGATTATAGTCAGGCTGATGATTACGTTGCGCAAATAATGTAAACAGCCGCAATTTTTCATTCGAATTTTTTTGTGTGTGCGCGAGAAAACTGTTCTTCACGTACCGATTCCTCACAGCGTGCGCTTCTATATTTATGTATATATTACAGCTAACGGAACTGCGAACCATTCGGCAAAATTAAAGCGGAAAAATGAGTAAGGTATTGTTTGGGTGTAGGCTTTCTTGTTGTTTTATTTTGCCGATTGCTTATACCCCCCCCCCCCCCGATAAATTTTGGCTACACCATTGAAACACAGCGCTGCAAAGATTGAGCGTTAAGGATGAGTTCTGAAAAAAAAATTTCGCTGTATTCATGGTGTTGTGGTTTTATTGTACATCAGATAGGTTATTGGCATTAAAAGTTGTTTGAGTTAGCATCATCATCCTCAGCCTGACTACGCCCACTGCATGGCAAAGGCCTGTCCCATGTCTCTGAACTCATAAATCAGCCAACGCGGGAGGGCTGGGAGGCGGCCCTGTCCAGCTCGGACCTCGAGGAACAACGAGCCCTCGTCACCAGAGCACGGGCAGCGGCACTTGCCAACGCCGTCCCGGACTAGGGACCCGATCAGCCTTCCCTTCAACTAAGGCATTGTGGCTTTCAATAAATGTTTTAATCATCATCATCCCAATAACCCTGTCGTTCGCCAGTTGCATCCAACGTATCATCGCAAACTTCTTAAACTCCTCCGCCCACCTGATTTTCTGCCGCCCCTGCCACGCTTGCCTTCTCTTGGAATTGACTCCGTTACTCCTTAGGACCAGCGGTTATCTTGCCTTTGTGTAGAATCCACGATCTGTCCAGGTTAAGAGCTAATATTTTGTGCCTGATAGACTGTCAACCGGTGCAGATTATGCATTATTCTTTTTTGCATAAGTGCCCATGGCATGTACTGTCCTACTGTCGAATATGATTCGCAATATGATACAGCTTTTTTTATGGTCAAACTTTGACAGTGCAATTATGTTGCCATTGCACAGCTGACTGAATTTTATGCTTGCTTAGTGGCACAAGTTAGAATCTATTTTGTAGAATAGTGTTTTCCGTACTTGTTTTTCAAGCGAAAATAACACATGCGGTCAATCATTGTATGTCCTGCTGGGAGCCTCGTGCCATAGCAGGAAAGAATGAATGAGGCATATGTGTGGAGTAATAGTCGTGATGCCTCTGGAAATTCATGTTTGCCACAATATGTGCACTTTAGGATACGAATGCAGTTAATATATCTCTACACCTGGGTCCAGTCAAATGTGCACCAGCCAATCACAATCTGGTTAAAATACTCTGCGTGCCGACTACACTCCATAAATCATGGCACATTCACACACTTGCTGTGCGCGTTTTGCATTACCGCTTCTTTTTACTGCTTGTATGTCTTTGTGTGCCTGTGGTTTTATGTACTATTGTGCTCGACATGAATTGCAGTGCGTCTGCAGTGAAAGAACTGAAGAGTGGTTTATTGGCACGTTGAAGCGCCGGCAACGAAGACCCGGGCGCAAGTCGTCTAGTAAACAGCGAGACGAGAGCCCGGCACACAAGCTGCAGTTCTCCAGCACGAGCCTTTCACGGGCCGCGCTAGCGCTTCGTCGTCGTTGGTGGCGGTGCTGAATCATCTTCTTCATTCCAACTGTCCCGGCAGAAAGAGGGAGCCATCCCGGCGACTCAAGGCGAGGAGACGACGAGAGGGCTGTAATAAGGCTTCAAGCGGCTGACATGAACGACGTCGCGACCACGGCGGCGATGGTCCAAAGAAGGTGTCACCGGTTCGATGATATAGTTCACTGGTGACGTACGCTCTAAGATGCGGTAAGGACCAATGTGCTTGGCCGAAAATTTGGACGCAGCCGGAACAGAGAGCCAGACCAATGATCCAGTGGAGAAGTGTGTAGCGGGCGTGTCTTGGTCCGTCTCATGTTTCCGGAGCCCTTGACGTTCGGCGGTGAAGTAGCGAGCCAACTGGCGACACTGCTCAGCATGGCGGGTAATGTCAGAAATGGAAGTATATTCTGTGCTGTCGGGGTTGCAGGGAAGGATTGTGTCCAGCAGACAGGAAGGCTCGCGCGCAAATAAAAGAAACAATGGGGAAAAGCCGGTGGTTGCCTGGGATGCGGTGTTATATGCATAGGTCACGAACGGAAGGACTTCATTCCAATTAGAGCTGTCGGAGCTAATGTACTATCAGCGTCAATTGAAACGCCAACAAGCCAATTGAAACGCGAACAGCACAACTCGCAGATATTAGACTAGCGAGGCAAAGTACATGAGAAGTTGATTTTCCCATCAAAGCCAAAAAGACCGCTCTTCTGAAATGTTAATAGCCCATGCCAGTATTTCATCTCCAGCCTCTAATATTCTTGATTTTTTGTGCTCGCGTTTCAGGTGTTTTGTTCGCGTTTCATTTGACGCTGACAGTACATGGCGATCATGTCCCCAAGAGTACGGTTGAATCGTTCGGTGAGGCCGTTGGTTTGGGGGTGGTAAGCGGTAGTGGTACGGTGGACTGAGTGGCACGCATCGAGAAGCTCGCGAACAACTTCAGACAAGAAAACACGGCCGCGGTCACTGAGAAGTTCTCGCGGAGCGCCGTGACGCAGGACGAAGTGATGAAGAAGGAAGGCGACGTCGCGAGCAGTAGCCGCAGGTAGGGCAGTGGTCTCAGCATACCGAGTGAGGTGGTCCACGGCGACTATAATCCATCGATTCCCGGCGGTCGTGAAGGGGAGCGGCCCATATAGGTCGATGCCCACACGATCGAAAGGGCGAGCCAGGCACGGTAATGGCTGTAACGGGGCAGTCGAGGGTCGAGGTGACGACTTCCGCTGCTTCATTCCAGAACCAACGTTTCCACTTCATACACATCTATGTACCTTAAAACAAAGCACCAAACTTTCGCACACATTCATTAATGTCTTTTTTATTGTCTAGCAGATGCAGAAAATTTAGCACAAATTTTTCAACATTGCTGGTTCGCACATGGTTTGTGAATTGAGATGAATTGAGATCTTACATGCAGCAGATATATATTCATACCGAACTATAGATGTGATAAGGCATGCAAAGGGCTGAATTTTTTTCCACACTGAAACGAATGAGCTCGCTGCAATTTGCCAAAGGGTGGACCAAAAACTGGCGGCTGGTCCCCACAAGAACCGGAAGCCTTGTACAACTAAACATGTGTTGGCTTTCATTGCTTGCAAAAAGAGTTGTTTATCGCTCGCCACTGTCTTGCGGTAAAGAGTTCATCGGGCAAACGGGGCGCAGTGTTAACGTAACGCTCTCTGAGCACCGCAACTTACTCGGCAGTGTTGGGACCGGGAGTCCGAGCCAGGAAACGGTCGAGGCGACGGTGAGTCAAATGACTTGTATGTACAATATGTACAAGGGCTTTTACATGATACAAGGGCCAAGAGCACCACGGGCTAGCACAAAGAAGAAGGGCGGCCCCGGCGGCGAGCGTAGCTCCGGCCTGATGGCTATTCTGCTGCCCGTCTGCTCCGCGGGTTCAGCGCAGCTCCGTTTTTAAAGCCGCCAGTGTCGGTTGCGGCAGCCAGCAGTTGAAATCCTCCAATCAGGTCACGGCACTGGCCACCGTTCAAATTAGACCAATGGTCGAGAGGCAACGGCCGGCGAAGTGTCGTAGAAGTTCGCACCGACGGAGAGGAGGGGAGGAGGAAGGGTCCGTGCCCGGCGCCGGCGCGGCGGATGATTCACGCTGCAAGCCGCGACATGTCCGAGAGAGTCTGGGCCTGCTTTGAGCGACGGCGGGCGCGCAGCGCTGGTTTAGACAGGGCAGCCAGCGAAATGTGGGCGCCAGCACAACAGCACCACCGCCGCCAGACAATGCGCCACGAAGACGAGCTACTTCCGCGTGGCTCGGATGCGGGGCGCGCTCGTACGCCAGGCTCGTCCAAGTTCTTGTCCGGTGTTCAGCCGCAGGTAGCTCCAGGCTGCTTTCCGTGAAGAGGTCCCGCTCATCAGGACAGGATCACTGCTCCGCAGCTTTGTCGCCCAGGTGACGGGATCAACTTCGCTCTGTCCTTCGGAAGAGCTTGCTTCTCAGCATCGGTCGTTGATCGTTCTGCGTGTTCCCAAGAACCGACCGACAACAGGCAACACACAACACGAGCAAGTGCCCTCCGTCACCCGTCAAAACGCCAGACTTAAAGGACATAAAAACTCCGCTAGCAATAGTTGTCTCACCTGCCATGATTTATTTCTGCACGGGAGAACAGCGATACGGCTTACTACGGATCGGTTCTTCACACGCTAGCTCGATATCGTGCTCAATTAGCGTCGTCTTTCCGGGACGATCCGAAAACACTTTTTCGAACTCAGAAACAATCGCTCTCAAGTCTTCCTTCTGGGCTTGACTTCACGTGGTTCTAGGTTGACCTGTCGTAACAGTGCATCCGAACCGCATTCCTTCATGTCCGCAGAGGTCAGGATTTCTGCACCTTCCTCGTCCGAACCATAAAAATGACATTCACGACAGCGTGACGCTGAATGTACGGTTTCATCAGGTTACTATGATAGATCTTGGTTGGCCTTCTACCTAGTTTAACTTCGTAGTTGGTATCAGAAAGTTTCGATACCACGTTCGCTGGCCCCTCCCACTGCACGTCAAGCTTATTTTTCTTAGACGGTCGCAGTATCATTACATGGCTGCCCGCTTCGAAAGTGGCATTACTAACACAAGCACACCACTGGCAGCCCGAAGTTTTATTCGGGCGCTTCCGGTGTGGTTAAAGCCGCCAATTTAGCTGTGTTCAAGCCCCAAGCGTTGCCTTTATTGCTTTGAGGCGGGCGAACTTTCCCTTGCCGCAGCTGTCCTTGTAGTCGTCCATCTCGACGCTGTACACCGCCAGTCCGGTGTAGTCACTCGGCATCACTCGCAGCCTGGCCCTAGTCTGTAGACGGTAAGAAGATGACAGGGAATTGAACACCTCGTTGTTTATTTCAAATTCATTTCACTTTGGTTCCGCCCTGTTACGATCCTTTTCCTGCTTCTGTTTAGCTGATTACTACAAGTCTCTGAGCCTTTGGGGCCCTAGCTCCACTATCCATGACGATCATCTCTCATCAAGGCAACCTTTCCTTCCGTTCGTAATCTTTCAGTTCAAGATTTGTCGCCATTTGGCTAGTTAAATAGAAAAAATAGATTTGCTTGATTGCGAATATCAGGAATTATGCCAACAATGAACACGGCAACAACGAAAATTTTTTATGTGCTGAAATCATGCGTAGTTTTGTTGACTAGGCAACCTGGAATACTTGACTTTCGCAACTCTGCATATAGTATTGGAACCCTTTTTGCTTAAGAAGTGAAACCTGTCAATTCAGTGGAATTTTGGAAACTAACGCAGCGCTTGAGGCTGACGTGGTATACGCATGAAAGCCACTTGGCCAAAAGCAATGATTACCTGAACGTCTCAAGTGGCCAAGGCAGGCAAGTTGGGACAATCATCCTATCAGAAAGCCTCTGGCAGGTCTCTGAGCCTTTGGGGCCCAAGCTACACTATCCATGACGATAATTCCTCATCATGGCAAACTTTCCTCCTGTTCGTATCTGCCTGCGGTTTCACATGTGGCGATAACTCTTGCTGCTTTGAACAAATATTTATCAAGATGCTTTTGAAGACACTACCATTTCATTTACGGACTTCCTCGCAGACAGCAAGCTGTCATTAAGGACTGTCCTCAGACCCCTCATGCTTGCTTGGAGGTGCTTCCATTTGGTAGAGCCTTAAAGCTTCACACCGCTAGTGTACGGGATTCTATGCTTGTTAATGCAAATCATGTTCCCAGTTTTTCTCGCCCAGCATTGTTATTTTATCTTATTTATTACCTGATAATAAGGTGATGCCAAGAGAAAATAGAGTGTAGCAGGAACTTAAAGGAAGGCTGAGTTCTTGGTTCTGCCTGCGGTTGCACATGTGGTAATAACTCTTGCCGCTTTGAACAAATTCATAAAGCGAAAATGGGGCTGCAAATGTTTCAATGCTGTTGCAGCCGCAAGAGCGGAAAACTTTAGTCGACAACAGACATAAGCGATAGTGCACATTCTTGAGATGTTTGCCCATCTCGCTTGCTTCCTTGTGTCACTTCATTGCGATTATATTGCGATGAATTTCGTTCGATTTACTGTGGGCTGGTAAATTAGCCTGGCAGCTCTCCTAACCAGTGGCAGGCGAGCCACCGCCCACCTTCCCGACAGAGATATGTACATATAACAAATTCGAGCTGACCTGAACTGGTCTGCATATTCGGAGCAGTAGTGTAAAAAATCGCGGCGTTTTCTGTTTTGTATCTTACCGCAGTTTGCTCGGTGCTAGTGCTCACGCTTTTTGTCCTCCATGTTTGATTGCATCATGTACTCTGAAGTCGAGAACAATACCTACTCCTTCCCTTGCGTAACCACAGTGCTATACTCCTCGATCCCCGCTTCGCCCCGTGCTACAGAAGCACAAGAGTTAGGGTTAGTTCGAAGCTCTCAACATGGCGCAGGTCATTTACCTTCTTTTGGAACGTGACTGCCGAGTCGAACAGCGCAAGGAATTTCTTATTCTCGTCAGCCGCGTAGACTGTCTCTTCTTCGGTGACGTCCTTCTCGGCCCTCATCCTGCACACCTGCAAGTAGGAAAGAACGGTTCCTGCTGATTCTTAATGAATGGTTCTTAATGACTTCTTAATTCTTAATGGTTCTTAATGACTTGATGACTTGATGTTCAATTTAGTTCCTCGTTTTCTGTCACTGCCGTCTGAACAGGAGAGGAGAACTCCGTCAAGCGGATAGCCGCTTTTTTTCTCCCCTCCTCGATCAAATTGTATTTGATTTGGTGGAAATATAGCATTATTATTATTATTATTATTATTATTATTATTATTATTATTATATTATTAATCGGCGCTTACGGGAACATGACATGCCACGTGTTCACAGAAGTTTTCAGCCATCGTGATAAGCAGCAACATTGAGTCCCCTACGGAATTAAATAGTTCTTAAACGCGCAAGTTCAAGTGAAGCGTTTCTTACGGCGAATCTCACAATTTCATATATTCTCCGATGCCTTAAATGGAAGCCATGCGTACTATTGTGAACAGTTTAAATTTAGAGGTGAGTGTTTCACGCTGCATAAAAAAGAAATGATAGCATGCCACACCGTTATCTTCACCTGTAATTTTCTTCCCTCCACACTACATACCCTGCTCATCCCTCTTATTACTTCGTTATTTTGACCAGTACAATATTTACTCTCCCTTGCTCCCTGTCTACCTTTGATCTCTTGCAGTCTTGTGACTTGAAATCTGCCATTTCCCTTTCCATAGCTCCTCAAGTTTTTGCAGCATAGCTGAGCACGGCAAGAAAAAGTGTCTTTATGCTTCACTTTTATGGATTCTAGTAAGCCACCAACCGTGACCTCAGGGAACATGACAAATACTTTCTACCACAGTTGAAGGTTTCTCTCATAATTTTTATAACTAGCATTCTGCATTGTCTGTACATGCCCTCGACCGTCTCCGATTCTTTCATAGCCTTACATAGGAGGACAGTGCCATTCGTTAATGTAGGTACAAATAGTGCGCATACGCACGGCGCATGCTTCATCAACGCACTCACCGCCGCGTAGTCCATGTTGAGGGTGCTCTCGGACACTTCTCGCCTTGAGGCCTCGTTCCATGTGGTCTTCATGTGGTAGGTCCTCGCGTACAAGGCGAAAGATAGCAGAGCGTACCGTCCACGCCTGGCTATGTCCTCTAGCTCGTTCCTCAAGAAGTCTTTGACGAGGGCCTGAATAAAGGAGAGAGGAAGAGTAGCGTTAGCATATGAACAAGAAAAAAAGGAGTACCGAGTAGGTAAGTAGAGGGAAATGCGTACCTGTAATGAATCCGGGTAAATATTAAAAAAATAGACGAAAAATAAAGAAAGAGGCGAGCGGGAAAATGAGGGCATGCATGCCTTGTGCAGCATCACTGGTCGAAACCCAAAATTATTCAAGTTTGCACCCGAATGCTAGGCTGAGTTTCCATGCGCGAGAGATGGAAACTGCTTAGGCTTCTTTTCAAGACCTACATCAGGAAAAAAATTGCCTACCATTGCCTTTGGACGTCCTCCAGCGTTCAGAGAAAGCACTTAAGAGGACGCTCAGATGAAAGGCAGAGCGCCGGAATAAGCGCTGACTACATTTTGACAACGAGGGACGATGTTATAATTTGCAATGGAAATAACCATATTTTGCATGAGAGGCTATGAGAGACCCCGAAGTGAAGGGCTGCTGAAATTTCGACCGCCTGGGGTCGAGAACAAACGCGGCGGAAACAAACGCGGACAGTATACTGAAGGAGTCGACACTGGGGGGCTGCTCAGGAGAATTTATATCATCTCTGACTAGCAGACTACGTGTCCTCTTTTTGCTCGTACGACCTCATGAAAACCAGGATTCAAACCTCTTATATACCATGTCATGTACGATCAGTAGAAAAAGCAGAGAGGCTGAGCGAGGAATGAGTGTTTCCATAGCCACTATAGATTAAGTAGGTTGCTCTTGGATGTTTTATTGTGCTTGAAGTAGCTAATGGTATCATGCACTGTAAGGGATCTGTAGTGTACGCGGGGTGATCGGAATACGGCTGGGGGCGTTCAAAGCAAAGCGTCTTCTTTCTTGGAATGCGGCCGCTCGCGAACGCGCCGGGAACTACGGGTGTCCCCCCGCCCCGCGGTACCGATTCGCGCACGTGCTGGCACGAATATGTATTTGTGTTTGTTTTTACTTTTAGTTTGGAATGGAAAGGGCGCTTTGCCCTACAGAAGCTGGAGGGCTGGCCATGCTCTCGGTAAACCAATCATGTGAGCAGTGTAACATGATTGGGTGCTACCAAATGTGGGCCGGGCCTTTAGGTCTTTAAAACCGGGCCCCGGGGCCGGAAGAGGGGTTCTGCGCTAAGGTGAGATGCTATGCATCTTCGGCTACGCCGAGTAGGGGCCTCCCCTAGTGTTAGCCAGTTCCATCTTTTTGTTGTTGTGTATCTATTTGCCGTCTCGAGTGCCTAAACTTGTATATGCAATGTAAATAGCTGTATATAAACTTCAAGTATTCGCCTTATCCCTGCATCTCAACTAATCACAAGACCGTCTCTGACGGGGCACCCCTGGTGCGAAGGAACGCTTAAGTCTTCAAGTGAACGAACCGTCTCTGGCGGGGCACCTCTGGTGCGAGGAAGATAGAGAACCTGAACTTTACTGGCGCAGTCGACAGGATCCTGCGGCCATCGGAAGACGGCGCAGGAAGAAGATTGAAGGCGGTGAAAAAGGCGACGGCAAGGCAACAGGTCAGCGTTCGAGAACGGACCTGCAAGGAGAGACAGCGGCAAGGATCACGGCAGTAATCCAGCGACGCGAGACTGCGTCCGGTGAAGGAAAGCAGCGCGTCGAGAACTCGACGGTCACAGGCGGGTCGCAGCAAGTGACGACACCGTGCACAGGACCAGCGGCGTGCGACAGCTCATCGCAGCGTCCGGTGAAAGTGGCGGTGGACTCCGACGCCAAGGAGCTGGCAATGCGGATCGAGGCATCGAAACTGTGAGTTTCCTTCGTCGCATTGTTCACGTCCCTGTGCGTGTGTTCGAGCCGGTAGGACAGTTGAGGGGTACAGACGGCGGTATGGAGAGTTATCGATGCCGGCCCTCACTCGATGTGAGGTACCAGGTTGAGTTAGCGAAGGCGCGCTTAGCGGACCTTCAGGCTCAACTTGAGAAAGTAAATGGCGGAAGGCGCTGCTTCGCGAGGAAGAACCTCAGGACATTAAGTATGTCTTGAAGGTATTAGAAGCGAGACGCCAGCAGGTAGAGCTAGAGATCTCGAAGATCAAGGAGAGTAGAAGAGCCAGTGAATCAGTCAGGGAGAACTGCTCCGAGTCCCGAGAGGTGAGGCCGCCTGTGCTGGAAGACAAATGATTATGCTTGTCATGCACAAGTCAGGGAAACCGCAGTGAGGACGCTGAAAGCAATCAGCCGGTATGCGGGAACGCATCTTTGTTAGGAAAGGCCGCAAAATGTTCAGGAAGTGAAACCAGGATTCCTGAAAGACGCGGAAATATCAGAGCTTTTCCGAAACCGCGGGCCGCTAACAAAGAACAGGAACAGCCCAATTCTCATGATCCAGGGCCATTCGAGACCAAGGTGTCCGATAACAAACAGGACAGCGGTGGAACTCCTGCAGGCTCTATGACTAAGATTGTGACCTCTGACACGGAGCTAGTAACAGGTGAAAATCTGGCGTTGCTGCAAACACACACTGTGTCGGCCATAGGACATGAAGTGCCCCGTAGCGTTACTGGTGGCAAGAGCCCTTCATCCGAGGCAGAGAGCGGAGGTGGGCCTGCTGGGTCGACCGGGCAGAGCGCCGCGCAGATGTTGAACGCACCCGGTTTGTGTCCGGCCATGTCATTTGAGGACCCGAAAATGAGTGGCGACTTGCCGCAAGGCAAGCTCGGGTCAAGTGACTGCGAGGGAGCTCATGGAGCCTCGGAGTTAGACGATGCTACGAAGCCGGCAAATGCCTATCAAGCAGGGAACGGCAACGTCAGTGTTTTCCCGAGCAGGAGCAGGGCAAATGGCTCTAAGCGAGGCGAAGTGCCAGGAGGCAGGTGCGCGGCTTTCATGTTGAAAGCCGGTTCGTGGAACATCAAGTTCCGTGCAGCAGGTCGCCAAATCAAGTGTAGCGAGACCGGCCGCATTGGTACGGTTACACTGGGCAGGGGCTATGCTCCTTACGCAGCACGCGGTCCTTACTGGTGCGCCGACGAGAGCTTGCCCTTAGGGGCGTCGCATGGTCATGGTTTTGGACCTATAGAAGATCAGGACGTTTTCGATCCTGGAGGGCAGCAACTTTTTAGTTATCGCCCCGCAGTGGAACCAGCCTAACGAGCCGAGTGGCAGCTAGGCGTTGATCGTGTCGATTGAGACACGTGTTGGCTCGAACGCACACAGGGACGCGCGGTGCGACTAAGGAGGCTCACGTGGCTGCTTACGGACCACATATAAGTGCCAATGAACGCTCCGGTTGCGAGTGTCTGTGTGCATGTGTGCTCATTCGCGAGGACGAATGTGTACATGCAGGTGCAACTGGTCGCAGCGCGACAACTTGGACTTCAGTCAAGGCGCTGTATTTGATTGTGTGAAACGCGTACTTGAATTTGTGCATTTCGCTTGTTTTGTTGGTGCGCGTGTTCATTTTGCGTCAGGTTTTGTTTGCCTGTGATGACACGATATGTGACTGCTCTATGTACGTCGCCCTCGCGGCGATTTCATGAGTTGGACCGATCCCTGGTTGCTGTAATTCTATAAGTGGCATTTGAGCCCTTTGTAGAATCTTGGGAAGGGCGTGTAAGGGATTTGTAGTGTACGCGGGGTCATGGGAATGCGGCTGGGGGCGTTCAAAGCGAAGCGTCTCCTTTCTTGGAACCCGGCCGCTCGCGAACGCGCCGGGAACTACGGGTGTCCCCCCGCCCCGTGGTACCGATTCGCGCACGTGCTGGCACGAATGTGTATTTGTGTTTGTTTTTACTTTTAGTTTGGAATGGAAAGGGCGCTTTGCCCTACAGAAGCTGGAGGGCTGGCCATGCTCTCGGTAAACCAATAATGTGAGCAGTGTAACATGATTGGGTACTACCAAATGTGGGCCGGGCCTTTAAGTCTTTAAAACCGGGCCCCAGGGCCGGAAGAGGGGTTCTGCGCTAAGGTGAGATGCTATGCATCTTCGGCTACGCCGAGTAGGGGCCTCCCCTAGTGTTAGCCAGTTCCACCTTTTTGTTGTTGTGTATCTCTTTGCCGTCTCGAGTGCCTAAACTTGTATATGCAATGTAAATAGCTGTATATAAACTTCAAGTATTCGCCTTACCCCTGCATCACAACTGATCACAAGACCGTCTCTGACGGGGCACCCCTGGTGCGAGGAAGATAGAGAACCTGAACTTTACTGGGTAAATTTCACAGGTTCTTCTTCTTCCTTGCACCAGAGGTGCCCCGCCAGAGACGGTTTATCTAACTTGAAATCATACCAGGCATTTCTGATCACAAAGCTGTAATCTTCAAAAGTAACATGATGCGACCGCCTGTCCGTGAGTTAAGAAAACCATTTCTTGACTTCAACAATGCCCTAGACGAAAGTATCTTAGATTTATTGGAACAAGACTACGATAAATTCGTTGAGAAGCACGCGGCTGGTCTCATGAAATTTATTGACCTATGGGTGCACTTCAAGTCTATTGTACACAAATGTATCACAAGATACGTGCCGACTAAACTTAGAAAAATAAATCGCAGTAGTCCCTGGATTACTCGCGAACTGCTCCAGCTCAAGCGTCGTATCAAGCGTTTAGGATCCAAGCGCTTTAAAACAGGGCACGTTTCCCTACGGTCA
>NW_028317645.1:0-51162 GCF_055824585.1 Amblyomma mixtum
CTCGGTGGACACACCAACTGCGCCGCGAGAGAAAGAAGGTGGGAGTGAAAGAAGAGGTACCGTAGTGGAGGACTGGGCATAATTTCGACCACCTGGGGTTGTCATGCACTGAATTCGTGGTTTTTGAGGAAAGGAAATCGCAGTAATTGTCTGACTTCTCGATGGACACAAAAATCTCTGCCTCTCCCGTAAACGAGAGTACAGTAAGCATGAAATGTTTACGGGCCTAATGTCATCTCGGTGGACACCCGAACCGCACCGTACAGGAAGGGAGGAACGCCACCACCCGTTCAGCGCGATGCCTTGCCATTTGAACGCAAGGCTTTTTGAGGAAAGGAAATGGCGCAGTAATTCTCTGCCATCTCGGTGGACACCCGAACCGCACCGTAAAGGAAGGGAGGAACGCCTCCACCCGTTCGGCGCGATGCCTTGCTCTTTGAACGCAGCGCTTCTCCCCCGGATCACGTATTACAACGAAGTGTAACGTGGCATTTATGTGCTTTTTGCACGCGTTATTAGAAATCGGAAATTATAATTCCGTGCATTATCAAACCCACAGCTCCACTGATATCTTGATAAACATTGAGAAGGCACTGGCAGCAGTTATTTTTTGTCTCGTTTGGAGACCGACCGGCGCTTGCATGCCGGTCGCGTAGGAGGGCTTAGAGAGTCTCGTTAAATCTCGTTAAGTCTCGTACGGTGCCCGGATGTTCTCGTTTCAGAGCCCGGATGACTGGAATTCAGTGCCCGGATGAGTGGATTTCAGTGCCCGGATGAGTGGAATTCAGTGCCCGGATGAGTGGATTTCAGTGCCCGGATGACTGGAATTCAGTGCCCGGATGAGTGGAATTCAGTGCCCGGATGAGTGGATTTCAGTTCCCGGATGATGGCTCTCGGTCTCGGCGTGACGTCACCACACTGCCGACAACGGGAGCTAAAAGCATTTCATGCTTAAAACATTGCGTTCAAATGGCAAGGCATCGCGCTGAACGGGTGGTGGCGTTCCTCCCTTCTTTTAGCCCCCGTTGTCGGCAGTGTGGTGACGTCACGCCGAGACCGAGAGCCATCATCCGGGCACTGAAATCCACTCATCCGGGCACTGAATTCCAGTCATCCGGGCACTGAATTCCAGTCATGCTACGTTACACTTCGTTGTCATACGTGATATCTTAGGGGCTTCGCGCATCGAAGCAAAGCCGCGCAGGCGCACAGGCGCCCGGGGGAGAAGTGCTGCGTTCAAAGGGCAAGGCATCGCGCCGAACGGGTGGTGGCGTTCCTCCCTTCCATTACGGTGCGGTTCGGGTGTCCACCGGGATGGCAGAGAATTACTGCGCCATTTCCTTTCCTCAAAAAACATTGCGTTCAAATGGCAAGGCATCGCGCTGAACGGGTGGTGGCGTTCCTCCCTTCCTGTACGGTGCGGTTCGGGTGTCCACCGAGATGACATTAGGCCCGTAAACATTTCATGCTTACTCTACTCTCGCTTA
Organism: Amblyomma mixtum; assembly: GCF_055824585.1. Classification (NCBI taxonomy): domain Eukaryota; kingdom Metazoa; phylum Arthropoda; class Arachnida; order Ixodida; family Ixodidae; genus Amblyomma; species Amblyomma mixtum. The sequence goes on from NW_028317645.1 coordinate 1,488, forward strand.
CGGGAGAGGCAGAAATTTTTTTGTCAGTAAACCATTACTACTACTTCTTGAAGGTGCGACTGCGGGCGCCTTGCGGAGGCTTTTTTACGCCCACATAAGGTCGACCGCAGGGTCACGGAGCTTAAACCGTGGATGTAGGAAAAGGGAGTGGTTTCCAGAGAACATTCAACATTGTCTTCCGTCATGACTCAAGTACAAGGCTTCTGCGCAGTTTGGTTCTGTTTCCACCACAATAGTGCCGTCAAAGCAGTATTGTCGGTATCGCGTTACAAGTAACGGCGTTACCGGTAACACGTTACTTTTTTCGGTAACTTAGTAACCTACTCGTTACCATTTCGGAACTGTAACGGGTAACGTACTTAGTTAACATTTTTCGGTAACGTGAGGTGTCACGTTACTAGTTACTTTTACTTCAATTGTCCCCCTCCGCCTCTCTTTAAAAAAAAACACCGAAAATGATGTTGCAAATAAACAACATCTACCGGTGTTCTCGACGACCCTTGCTACGGCACGCATGCATGCCAGAAAACACCTGCCCTTGACGACGCACTCAATTAAAAAGGAAAGCACGAACAAGCAGTCACACACTTGCCTTCACCCCCAAACCACTCACACACACACAACTCTCTAAAGAGTGGACGCATGCCGAGCTACCAATAGACCATTTGCAGAAGTATGTAAGTCAATTTCTGCGTAAGCTTGTTCTCCAACCAAAAGGTCTCGTTCCCAGGCGACACTCTCGCATTCTTGGTGGAAGCAGTTCCCTCTTCTGTGCAAACTCAGGAATGTCGCCACTTCACTTCAAGATGGCCTCAAGTGAGATGTCGAAAGAGTACAATGGTACAGCACAGAAAAGGGGATTGCAGTCAACAGGCTGTTTCTATCTGCAACTGCGGCTACGTTTCTGGTTATTGAGTTCCTAAGCGAGCGAAGCTGACCTTGAACACCTTGACGTAAACACTCGCATTCTTGCGAAAATATGCAGGTTCAAGTAAAAAAAAATTGCTTATGTGCGCAAATATATTTTTCCCGTAACTATGACATTTAAGCATTCTTTATTGCTACACAATTTCCGCGTAATTTCGTAAGCGGAAGCGCACCAGAATTACTGTTAATTTGTTGAGTTCAGCTGTTTTCTTTGTGAAGTTGGAATTATATGAAGTATGAGTTTTATAAAATTGCTATCTTGATTTCTTACAGAGAAGACGCACCGATTAAAATTTATGGCCATGGAGTAACGGCAAAGTAACGTGCGATACTTTTTTTCGGTAACGGTAACGCATTACCTTTTTTGTACGTAACGTAGGGCGGTAACGCGTTCTTTTTTTTAGTGTAACGAGTAACGTATTTAGTTACTTTTTTTCTGTAACGCCAGCAACACTGCGTCAAAGTCACCTCTGTGGTGGCATGGCTGGGAAGTACGACCACAGCGCTGCTGTTCGTTTGCTTGACATAAGCTTTGTGCTGCTTCACCCTTTCCGTCATATTGTTGGTGTCCCCAGCCTAAGCCTCGTTTACATGAACCGGACTGCGGTAGATTGCATCGGCGGGTCGAGTTGTGTAAGGTCAGCCCGACTCGACGATTGCGTGTGTGCATGAACTAGATTTTAGCGAGTGAGACCGGTTCAACCGCAGCGACACCAAGCGTCGAGCAGCGCAGCGGTGAGGGCAGTGGCAGACTCCAAGATTGCAGCATGGCACCACTGTCCCGCGGGCGCGATGGCGCAAGCGTAAAAACAGGATCGCAATTTATCCTCTCCCCTCCCGCTAACCCGACTCTTCGTCTCGATGATCCGGTTTACGTGCTATCTTCCATTGGGGTTGAGCGAGTCAGCCCCCCCCCCCCCCCCATCTTCCTTCGGAAGCGGAGTCGACTGGACTCACTTCCTCGACTCCCGGAACCGACTGTGCGATGTTTACATGAAGCCATGACCGGTTTTCAACCCAACTCCTCAACTAAAAATCCCGTCAAGTAAACGCCGCTCTAGACGCCAAGCACTCGAGCAGGGTTTTTCCGTACCACGCCTTGCATCTTTCCTGTAGGACGATGAGTCTTTGGGACAGTGGAGGAGGCGCCTGATAATGGTGTCCGGCTGGTACCCAGTACCCACCGCTTCCTTTCCGAGAATGCTGGCCAAGGTTTTGCTGACGCCTTTTACGTACGGATTGCATACGCGTTTTCCTGGCGTGTACCTAGCCTACGCGTAGAATTGTTTTCGTTCCGTGTTTTTCTATAATCTAGCAGAACTTTTTGCTGGGCTAGTTGGTCCATTCTGACATTGGTGAAAACAGCGCGAAAGAAGAAGCCCGAAGGCGAAACGAGGAAGTGACAGGAAAGAGCGCTGACTGACAACTGAATTTATTGAGCGAAACTCGCGCAATATATAGGAAGGCAGTGCCAAAGATAGTCAGATGCAGTCAACGTCACATGGTGCAAAGAGCCATAAAAGCGATAAAAACAAAAGAAGGTGAAAAAGCTAACAGTGAACTGAATATCAAAAGCGATGGTAACAAAATGAAAACTATACTCAATGACTATACACAGTTAATGTCACATGGTGTAAAGAGCCAAAAAAACGATAAAAACATAACAGGGTGAAAAGGCTAAAAGTCAGCAGAATCTCAAGGGGATGGTAACAAAAAATACATGATGACTTAAACAGTTGATGTCACAAGGTGTAAAGAGCCATAAAAACCGATAAAACATCCATAGCAGGTTTCGCTCAATAAATTCAGTTGTCAGTCAGCGCTCTTTCCTGTCACTTCCTCGTTTCGCCTTCGGGCTTCTTCTTTCGCGCTGTTTTCACCAATGTTTTTCTATAAGGATGTTTTCTTTTGTTGACGAGTTTTAATGGCCATGTAACAGTGTTTTCTTCTACATAAGGTAAGGTGAAATACTTTCTTCGAATCAATTCACCTCAGAGAAACCACGAGAAAAACAGTATGCATTGGAAACCGATAGCTACCCGGCGGCACTGGAAATCGAACAATCAAACCGCCCGCGAACCGCATGCGCAAAGCACAGCTGTCGCTGATTTTAAAAAAATAGATAAGGAAGAATTGGGAATCGCTTTCAACCTAAACTTGTTTGAATTTCACCGTACCCTTGCGACACAATTCTTTGACAAAGTTCCTCTCAAAAAGGCTATGACAACGCGACACAAGATTCGTAGAATTATATGGATGGCGAATAGGCAGGGGGCACAGGGTATTTTCAAGAGGTACGTGGGTGACCGGTTGCGGGGTAAGGGGGAGGAGAAAGCAAAGGGCAGTAGGGAGAGGGTGCTGTCTCCTGCTGTACCTTTGCGTGCGCCTTTCTCTTTTTCCCCTTTTATTTTTCCTCGAGCAGTGGACTGCAGGCCGAGAATTCTTCTAAAGTGCGCTGTTTTTTTTACTTCCGACGCTGAAGAACGACAAAGCTGGCACGTCTACCAAACCGGCCCTGAAAGGTCTCATGCCTGAATGCATCCTTGCCGGCTCACGTAAAAAAAAAAAGAAACCTTACAGCGGTTGATGTGTCACTCCTGGCGAAGGGTAAGTCCTGAAGCGGTCAAACATTTCTGAAAAGTCACATCAGAGTTTTTGGAGAGAATCAGTTGCATTCTTTGACGTCCTGGTTACTCAGGACTGCCACCAGCTTTGTGAAGAGGGCAGTGCAAGGGACAAAGAGTGGCACGGAAAAAATTTTGGTCGATTTGGCGAGGCTACGGGAAATGCGAATTTGGTGCGTTAGCACTGCGGTTTCGATATTGGGATCCACTGCGCACGGCTGGAAGTTGATGCAGAAGAAACCCAAAGGACAGCGCGAGAGACAGCTAGTTTAGGACACGGGACGTTCGGCTGCGGCGATGTAAGAGCGAGTGCTGTGCTGCTGAGGTGTGTAGTACGTGTCATGTCGATCTGCCACTGTTTTCCTCATGGTTTGTACATGGTTCATGTACATAGAACAAAAGGCGATGATGTAGTGGTCTGATGCAGTGGCCAGCAAAACTAATCTAATCGCGCCGTCCGGGTTGGAAACCCACTCGCGGCCGTAAGGTATTTTCTTTTAGTTAATTTTATTTAAGGTAAAGAAAACTCCAGACGTACAGACGGACCTCGGCGAACACTAAGATTGAAAGCCTCACCACCGGATAAAAAAAAAACTCGATCGCATCAGGTCGCTGTTGTTCCACCGCCATGCTGATGCAACGGCAAGGTGTTCTCCGGCCACCCGATGGAAACGTATCATCGTGCGGCCGTGGTTCTCGTCTGTTGACTTAATGAAGAAGACGGTACAAGAAAAGGCTCTACCTTAGAGCCTTTACTTCGTAAACAATCCATTACACAACAATTATGAACAGGCGAGACCAGAACCAGTCGAAGAAACCAGTCGTGTGGAGCAAGGTATCCATTTCTCTACAGATCATTTGTACATGACGAAAGCGACACAGCCGGTGGATCTGGTTGTGTGTTGCGTTCTCGAATTTCTTATTTGCACTATCACAAGACAGGCGCCTGCACTTGCAAAGCATCACGTCCTGTGCCGATCCAACCCCTTCTAACCGCTGGTAAGGCTCCACCAGCGCTGGTGGAGGCTTATCGGTGGTCTAGCTCTTAGGCCTATATCAGATGCTAGGAGTGTGCGTGCGTGTGCGCGTGTGTGCGCGTGCGTGTGTGCGCGCGCGAAGAGTGTCAACAAAAAGTTGCGTGAATGCAAGCGCTATTCCTATGTAAGCGCATCAAACTATATCATATGTGCGACGGCAAATCTCATGAAAATGGATATACGTTTCAGTAGAGCTATCTCCAAAATACTACACGGATGCAGGAAACGGGCGCGATGCATATTGTGTTCCTTCGTTTCGGAAAAATGAAAAGAACATGGTGACTGAGGTTATGCGTAGATGTGAAATACCGTAAATTAGCCGCATGTCCTGCTGCATGTATCAGGTCACCATACGAAATCAGCCTACACTTACGGACCCATATGACTGCAGCCTCTTCGAGCAAAAAGAAAAAAAAAGTGAAAACAAATCCGCAATGCCGTGTTTTCACTAATGCTTATGCGGCCGGTAGTTTGTTCAATAACAGTTTTGCGTTGCGTCTTGAGGCAAGCTCGTTGTACTTTAGGCGGTGCGGCAGGGCAGTATTATATTTTTAACTGCCCGCAAGACACCTATCGAAGCCCCCCCCCCCCCCCCCCCCCCCATTAGCTCGAAATTTACCCCGGGCCCCTCTCGAAAAAAATTCCTGCCTACGTGCCTGCTAACCGCACTACTGCATGTACATTGAGGTGTTCACGCTGTAACTGGGCTTTAAGCTTACGACATGTGTTTCTGATTGGTCGATATGACAGTGATCTGCAGAAATTATTTCCTCACAGAAAAATCCAAATAACTGATACGGAAATAATTTCGGAAATACAAAAATCATTCGTACTACGTAGAACATGTGCTGAATGCAATTAGGGACAAAACTGGGCGTTTAGACTATCTCAATTTCCCTCGATTCACAGCAATATGTTTGCTTGGCTCTTCAGTTTCTTAGGTTCCATTTTTTGTTTGATTCACTGTTCAACTCACGGCTGTCCAGGATCTTAATTTTTAGTGATGCACTTTCTCTCAGAATGTGTATGCGCATTTACCTTGTTCTTCATGCTTTATAGAAGTTGTTGATGGTGTTAATGAGAGCAACTGCCGGGCTTTTAGGGCGCCACTGCCTGGTTATCGCAGCAACAAGCTTGTCTTTATCAGCCGCTTTGGCATTCTCCTTGTCTCGAAGTTCTGAACGGCTTTTGCAACTTTTGGGTATTTCTGGTCTCGTATACAGACTTGCATTATTAGTACGAAAGCACTGTTCCGGTGTGTAAATCCCGAGCAAGATCTTGCTATAAATGTAAGTTTGTGCCAAGAACATAGGAACTGCAACATAGCATCCGCAGTGTCATAGCAGAGCTCTAACGTAGTTATGTAAACAAATGAACAAACAAACAAAGAAATATTGCCGCGACTAAGTTTGCAACCCGCGGCGGTGCAAACAGATCAGTCTCGCTGGCCTGTACATCAGAGCACTATGGTCTCACCGTAGCCGATCACGGCCTCCTACTAAACTGCAACACACTCTCACGCTGTGCTTTGCGCCACGTCGTCCTCAACAACTTCCATCTGTGCCCAAAAAACAGGTGCGCACGTTGGTGTCCACATGCAAAAACTTGCTTTCGAAAAATATTTCGTAATTGGCAGCGCTAAACCGCCCGCAATTTTTCGACGAAGACGGCGTGCGTAAAAGGCACTAGCCACGGTCCGGCTTTTTTTCTTTCACCCCAGCAAAGAAGGGAGCGAGTAGGGGAGCCACACAATCAGCGCGCCTTGAACACGCTGGGTGACAAAAGAATAAAGGGACTCTCAGCCGGGGCCCCGAAAAGCTGGGTTCACGTGAGGGGAGTATACACACAAAGTGGACATTGGGGGAAAGTGAAGGCATCTCTCTCCCAAACCAGGAAGGAGGAATGTAAGAGAAGGAGGAGCACAACTTCATGCGGCGCGTGGTGGCGGATTTGTGAACTAGGGGCGCATGAACCAGAATCCTGGCCATGTACATTCTTCCGCAGCTGCGTAGCTTTGCGAGCAGCCCTTGTTGAGGCAACGGAACGCGGTCAACGATGGCTCCGAGTGGAAGGCGGTATACGCTTGACGGGTTCTCGCCAATGCTCGACTGGAAGCCCCTGGCCTTCGTCGAGCCTCTTCCGGAATACAGGGTATGCAGCGCGTGCGGACTGGTACGCAACAGGACAGCTTTGCTGCCCTGCATGCACGCGCTGTGCGACGCTTGCTATGAGCGGAGTGCTAAGGACGGCGTCCACACCTGCCCACGTGACGGACGCCGCTTTGAAGACCAGGACGTTGGCTGGGAGGACTTCCCACCTGAAGAGCTGCTGAGAACAATGGTGAGCAATGCATGGAGAAAAGCAGATGTCTACTGCGTTTAACTTGAGGGGAAAAAATGAAGCGTGTAAAAGACGGCCTCACACACACAGCGCCAACTTCCAACAATGATTTATTGCATAAAGGAAGGGTGGTTTTTGTACCATTGTATCACATTTCTGCCATCAGTACACTGCGCTCGCAAAGTATATCACCCGCATACGCAAGCTCCTTTATCAACATCGTCACAGAAGGCCTACTTACACTGTCAGTTTTCAAAAGTGTAATCCATTTAGCCTCAATTATTTCACCTGTAAAGCAATTTTCGCGCAATGTTGAAACGGCACATTTTCTGAGAAGGGGTATGCAATGACAGACGCGGCAGTGTGCTAACAGAAGTTAAAGCTGTGTGTCCTCGTCTTTTTTGCGTTAAGTTTTTTCCCCGAATTATAATCCAACCAGTCCAAGCATCGGCACGTCTGGTTTGACTTAAGTTTTCGATTTTCGAACAGAAAGGTAACAAACCTGCTTTTGATGCCTCGCCACTTTTTGCTTCACATCTTAATTGCTCGTCACTTAGGAAGAATTCTGTGAGATCGGATGGAGGATTTCGCTCCTGAAGTGACGTCTGATGCTCTCGCTGTAAAACTGAAGGAACAGCAACTATGGAGCGACGAAGTGTGCGCTAACTGTGGATTTAATGCAGGAACCAAGGTTAAATTTTGTTCAAAAACTGCAGCTGAAAAGTTTCTGTTACCGACGATAATGCGTTTCCAGGCTTGTTCTACCCGTCCCCTGTAATAACCACGCTAACAGCTCTATAACTATGTTGCATCGAATGATCGAGCGATAGCTATTCTTGCTAGTCTATCACGTGAACATCGCTATCACGAATCCAGAGCATGTCGTTTAAAAATACGAAATGCTCTGGATTCGGTTCAAATGTCAGGTCCTCTCAAAGGTGAAACCAACGGTACGATTGAGGTCAAATTAGGCTTGACACGGTTTGATCGAAATTGAAGGAAGTCAGGTTTCGGGGGCTGGCGGGGCCAGATTTTTGAAGTGACCTCGGTCAAATTTGGATATTACCATCATAGCCCATAGTAAAATTGTCTGGGCATCGATTTTCGTCCAAATCGAGGAAGGTTCGATCCCGGCTGGAATTTCTTTGGAGGAGAAATTCTAGAGGCCCGTGTACTGTGCGATGTCAGTGCACGTTAAAGAACCCCAGGTGGTCCAAATTTCCGGAACCCTCCACTACGGCGTCTCTCATAGCCTAAGTCGTTTTGGGACGATAAACCCCATAAACCATAAACCATAAATCGAGGAAGGTTTAAATTTTGGGGTGGGCCAAACTTAGGAGTAGCGAGGGTCAAATTTGGAGAATAGCATCGTATCGACAGCATTCAAATTACCCTGGGCATCGATTTTGGTCCAAATTGACAAAGGTCAAATATCAGGGATTGGGTCAGCTAAATTTGGGGGTTGGGATGGGCAATATTTTGGAAACGACCGGGGTTTAATTTGAAGTCAACATCGCACTGGCCATGGCCAAAGTATGCATCGGCATCTCACAGAAGGCTGTTGCTGTGAGACCACTAAGCCCAAAGGTCACTTCAGTGTTAAACATACGCACACCGGACTGAAACTCTAGTTTTGAACTGAGTATAGCTATAGCTGTAATGTTTCCCGACTTCCGCCACTCCGCCATTCGGCAGATCTTACGCTTCGGCCTAGAAGGTCAGGTAGTCCATCGCCACGATGTTGCAGTTGTTCCCGGAGGTCGATTGCGGAAAAAAGCCAGGAAGATCCACCTCGACCAGGTAGAAGAACTTTGACGCCGGACCCGTCTTCTTCAGTAGTCCTACTGGCCCGATCGGTGGCGTCCTTTTGTTGCTGACGGTCTCGACAAGCTTCATGATAACTAGCTACTTACGTTGATAAGCAGGATGGTTAATATTTACCGTGAATTTCGTTTTTTTTCTTTTGAAGAACCAGTTCAATGGGTTGCGAATACTTCGTTGCAGCGATCGTTTGCGTTGTTTTTAGTGCGCTACGCATGGCACGGCACTGAGTAACTGTGTGCAGATTGCTTCCCGTCATATCTACTAGATTGCTTCCAGTCATATCTATGCGCATGTGCACATGGGTCATATAAGAAGGCGGATTGCCATGTCTGCAAAATCTCAATAGTTAAGTTACTTTAACTTCTGGGGTTTAACATCCCAAAGACCGCAGCGGTGGCCTAGTCGTTTGAGCATCAGCCTCGCAGGCGGGAGGTGCGAGGTTGGATCCCCAGTGTCGCCGGGTACCCACCGGTTATACAATAGGTACAAGCTTTCCCCTGGCCTGGTGCTCGGCTTATTCAGGGTGAAATGCTTGGGAGATGGGTTTTTACCTCCACCTCGAGTAGAAGCAAATACCTTGTGCCATGCGCTCTTTGGCCACGGGTGCCCTTGGGCCAATCTATCATCATCATTAACGTCCCAGAGGAACTCAGGTTATGAGGGACTCTGCAGTGGAGGACTCCTGAAAATTTCGACACATGGGACCAGTGTTGTCGGTAACGCGTTACTTTTTTCGGTAACTTAGTAACGTACTTGCGTTAACATTTTCCGGTAACGTGAGGTGTCATGTTACTAGTTACTTTTTATTTCAATTGTCCCCCTCCACCTCTTATTCAGAAAAAAAAAACGCCGAAAATGATGTTGCAAATAAACAAAATCTACGGGTGTTCTCGACGACCCTTGTTGCGGCTCGCATGCATGCCAGGAAACACCTGCCCTTGAGGACGCACTCAACTAAAAAAAAAAGCGCAAACACGCATTCACACACTTGTCTTCACCCCTAAACCACTCACACACACAACTCTCTAAAGAGTGGACGCTTGCCGAGCCACCAATGGACCATTTGCAGAAATCTGTAAGTCAGTTTCTCCGTAAGCTTATTTTCTAGCAAAAGGTCTCGTTCCCAGGCGACACTCTCACATTCTTTGTGGAAACAGTTCCCTCTTCTTAGTACTATGCAATGTCGTCACTTTACTTCAAAATGGCCCCTAGAGAGCCGTCGAAAGAGTACAATGGTACAGCACAGAAAAGGGGATCGTTGTCAACCCGCTGCAGCACCGAAGTAGAGGAAAGAAAGGAAATGGGCCTTTGTTAATTCATGTGCCCGCAGTTGTGAGCTACCTCACACTAAACTTTCTAAAAATTTCCTGCTGAACAACACTCTCGCTGCAACTTTTTCCCGTAATAGTCATACCCCCCCCCCCCCCCCCCCCCTCCGTTCTCCCCTAGCCAGAACAAGGAACAACCCACACCCCACAGCACTGTGACTAAGGACGGCCTCCCTCCTTTTCCTGCTTAGACTCTGTTGCAAGCAGTGTGTGACCACCCGGAGTTTCCATTCGCTTGAAGAAGAGCGTGTCGTCAGGGTTTCAGATCTTTTGGTTGGAAAACTAGCCTTGCAGAGAAGACGAGTTATAGGTTACAGTTACAGCGAAGACGCACTGATTAAAATTTATGGCCATGGAGTAACGGCACAGTAACGTGCGATACTTTTTTTCGGTAACGGTAACGCGTTACCTTTTTTTGTAGGTAACGCAGGGCGGTATCGCGTTCTTTTTTTCTTAGCGTAACGAGTAACGTATTTAGTTACTTTTTTTCGGTAACGCCTACAACACTGTATGGGACCCTTAAACGTGCACTGATATCGCACAGCTCCCAGTTGGAGATCTTTCGTTTTACTCAAGATTTCCTTGCTGTAATCGGTACTGTGTAGAGAGAAGCAGTCTTGACCATGCTGACGTCTTGCTAAAGGCTGTAGTCGAAGAAGCTCACTAGCGTGCAAAGCTCGTATCACTGATTTCAGCCGCGATTAAGAGATGAAATTATGACGCTTTCATTAACTATAAGTTTGCGTATGTTCTTTCAGGTGAAGTGCTGGAATGAAGAAAACGGTTGCCCTGACGTGAAGATGGCTGCACATATGTACACGCACTTACAGCGTGAATGCAAACACCACTCAACTTGCTGCCCCGCGTGCTCGGCCAGGGTACTTTGCAAGGACGTCTGCGCGCACCTGAAGTCCGGCTGTGGCGCCATGGCGATACCTCCTGCATCGAAACTGGATGCGCAGTCGCGCTGCATGGACGATGCAGTTACTCTGACGTCGTTGCAAGGGGTGTTGGAGAGTGTTGTGGAAGAAATGAAGACGTTTGCTGGACGTTTAAGTAGCGATGCAAAGGTTCAATGTGAGCGACTCGGCGAACTCTCTCGTAGCATAAATGTCTTAACAGAATCAGTAGAAGAAAAACTTAGCCAGAAAGAAGGCGTTTTGGGCGAAACACTTCAAGCAGCATCCAATACTATAAATCAGGAAAACGTTACTGAAACTCCTTCTCAAGAAATCCCGGGGATGATGAAGGAAGTCAAAAAGCAGTTGGCCGAGCCGTTTGAAGAAAGCCATGATAGCTTGACGAAAGGCATGCAGTAGATCGCAGTGGTTACTGAAAAAGCTAGAGAATGTTTATTTTCGAACCTTGATCAACTATCTAAGCTCTCGGAGAGTGCAAGCAGGTCATTGGAAGATATTGCATCTCGCTGGAGAAACATCTCTAGTCAGCACAGCAACGTTCTCGCACAAATGTTTCCGTGTAATGAAGAATCTAAGAACGAAAGTGCTCAGAAAATGATGAAAGGATCACACCAACCTCGGAGACTACCTAATTTAGATGTGTCCTTTCACGAGTTTATTGTAAAAGGTATCAGATCCCTTGCAAAGAATTCGCGCAAGGCCGGCTTTGTATCCTACGGCAATCAGCGAATCTACCTACGCGGCTACTGCGTCACCCCTCGTTTCTGTATCATTCAAACAGCCAATAACGTAACAGCACTCCACATTGGGATTCAGTTACACAAGGGTGAAAAGGACGACTCTGTTCAGTGGCCTTTTCGGCAAACGATTAAGACGACTGCCTTACATCCAAACGGGTACAATGAAGTTGCAATAGCGGTGAAAGAATTCAGAAATTCATCGGTTATGCAGAAGCCTTCACAGTCAAACGTTCCGTGCTACTACCTCAGCCTTTCCTTCAACCTAAAAAATTTGGTCAGTGATGGATATGTAAAGGGTAACCAGCTTCGGCTAAGGTTTGAACTGCTTCCATGATTTGATCTCGACGGCGATAGTCGTCCTCCCAGGTTCTGCATGCGTACTCAGCGACAGTGTTTAATGCTTTTTATCATGTCCCGCAAATTTTTTTATATCCTGCTTGCTTTTTTATGAACAGTACATTTTCTTTTATTTTCCTGCACTGAGGAAAATGTATTTCGAGTCCTTTCAGTATACGAGTAGGCACTGCATTTTTAAACGCTGCTTTAGTGACTGACAAATGAGAAAATGTTTTGTACAATAAACATCATTTTGTCCTCCAGCAAAAGCTATCAGAGGAATTTCTGCAGCACCATCCGCCTTGCAGTTGATGTCGATTAAGACGAATAAAATGGGGCACTCTCGTCGCCAGTGGTAGAAAAGGTAAACTGCTATGGTAGAAATGCTTCGAAGCCCATACGTTCAAAACATGGCAGTTTGTGGAGCAGAGCCAGCGTGGACCACCTTCGAGGCACGGGAGGCGACGGCGAAGCTCAATTTCGAGATGCGCTCGTGGACGCTTGGGGAGGAACGCTGGGCCCATAAAGTACAGCGGTGCATGATGTACTCTGGTATGTGCACGCGCTGAAAGGGGAGGGTACGAGCGTTGGGGAGCAAATACGGTGTGCCACTGCCTACGATCACGGACACCGAGGGCACCTGCTGGAGAAAAGGGAAGGTGCGCAAGCGTGTAGTGGCGACGGAGACAGCGCTGTGGAAGACCAACGCAGAAGCCGAGCCAGCTCACGGATTGTATTCTGCGCACAAACGAGAGATTACGCAGGAGCGCTTCTAGGACAGCTCCCTTGGCAGTGCCCTACTCTTCGAGGCTCGGGCGGGAGTGCTACGCGCGAAGAAGTGGCAAGCCCGGATAGCCGGCCAGGACAATGCGGTCTTCTTGTTCACGATGTGTGGGCAGGAAGAGGAGACGATCGAGCATGTGGTGCTGTCATGTCGGTCGCTGCACCCCTGCCAACCGAGTGGATGTACCCTTCCGCAGGCGCTAGGTTTTGACGCAGGGCAACCGGCAGAGGGCAGTGCGAGCGACTGTGGAATGAACAACCAGGAAGCCATTACCAAGGCCAGGGCGGTCGAAACAACAAAGCGCGGCCTTGGAAATTGGAGTGGGCTGAAGTGTTAGGTGGTGGTGACGACACGGCTGGACAGACTTCGCCGTAGCGTCACAAAGTTGGCTAGGACGTTCGTGTAATGTCCGCCCGTTACAAAGGGATAAGGCCCAAATCCAATCCAATCCAATGGAGGGGTGCGCTACTGGATCTACTACTACTTGTGGTTATGAGGGAGGGATGAGCTCGGCTTCTGCCACCCCCATTGTGTGGACACTGCTGGGAGCGGGGAAGGCGATGGGGGAGGAGGGGATTCGCTTGCGACGGGTTGGTTGGTTGGTTGGTTTATGGGGTTTAACGTCCCAAACCGACTCAGGCTATGAGAGACGCCGTAGTGAAGGGCTCCGGAAATTTTGACCACGACGCTCTCCAGTGGACACTTACTCAACTCTACACAGGCTTTTCGTCGAGTTGTGAGAAAGAAAACCGGTTACTGCTTCGTGCAAACGCTGCCAAGTCTTGTCAACTCCACTGCAAGGGGTGGGTTGACTCACACTCGAAAGCTGTTCACAGTTGTCCGAAAATCCCAGGAGCCAAGCGGATTCGGCTGCTGTAAGCTCTAAGACTTGTTCGCAAGTGTTGACGCCCTGACGAAGCGGAACTGCCGTGTCGCTGCTGTTTCTCGCAATTCCTAACACTAAAGCCCCACCTCGATGGACACTTCCGAGGCGTACAGGCTAAGCGCCTGCGCGCCCAGCACGCGCCGCGACGGGCGTCGAAAAGTGGCATGCACCTCCATGCTCCTGGTGCTGGCTCGCTTCCCCTCCCGAGCCGGCTGAAAAAATGTCAAGCCGTGAACAAAAGATGTAGAAGAACTGCAGATTGGGCTAGTTGGTGTAGATTCATAGTGGTGGTTCAACAGCGCAAACACACAGAGACCAGGAAGGAGACAAGACAAACACAGCGCTGAATAGTGGTGGTTCAACAGCGCAAACACACACAGACCAAGAAGGAGACAGGACAAACACAGCACTGAAGCGCTGTGTTTGTCTTGTTTCCTTCTTGGTCTCTGTGTGTTTGCGCTGTTGAACTACCACTATGAACAGAAGATGGTTGGGGAGCTGCAAGAATTCCAAGAAAATTATGGGGAACCTGAAAGAGCTTCCAGTCATGAAGAAGAGAGTCCCCGAGAGCCCCGGGGTCCTCCGATCGTTGCAAACCGGACCCCGCTTCCGACCCACGCGCTAGCGCCCGTGCGCAGGCGCCGATGAGGCGATTTGGTTTTGGTTGGAAAACATGAGCCGGCCATGCATTCCCTCGCTGTAGGTCAAATTCTTCTTTAACTACGAAGTTTCTGAGAAAGCTGTATAGCTTTCCTTTGTAGCCGTATGGCTGCGCTCGGGTGGACGTCAATGAGTAATTACTCCCTTATTATTCCCTCGCTGTAGTGCGGCGAATGATGTGAGCTCCTTGCCTCGCTTTTGTATCGTGAATGAAAATGCCAGCTCACTGCTTGGCCTATGGCTGCACGAAATACTTCATTCAGAAAGGAAGCACGAAGCTCAGGTTCCCGCCCAGCTCCTTTCGAAACGAATGTCCCTGTTGTATTACGCGCTTGCTGCCAAGTGCACGCAGCTCGGTCGTTCTAGAAGAGTTTTGCCGTCGACTCACGTGCGTGGACTCACAGGAAAACTCCCTCTGTTGACCTGCTGCATATTAGTAGCATCAGTGCAAACCAGCCAAATTTATCCCAACTGATCTCACCATTCAATGCAAATATGAAATAAAATTATTTTTCTTATTTGCTCGAGGCATCTACCTAAGTACCGAGGCGCGTACACTGCTAGCACAAGGTGACCTAAGATCTTCTCGGATTTTTTATCTTTCAAGAATTTTAACTTGTATCTAATAGAAATCAAAGAAAAACGGGGGACCGGAGCTTGCTCTTACCTGTTGCTCTGTTTAACTCCGAGAGACAAGTGAATTCAGGTGTCATATTGGTGACTTCTTTGTAGACCTTCCAAAATTTTTGAGGTTGATCCGCACTGTGAAATTTACGGTTGTAATACTCACGTTTAGCTTTCCTTAGTTCTGCATTAACTTTGTTGCGATATATTTTAAACTCCTTAAATTTTAACTCATCTTTGTGTTTCAGCCAGTCCTCAAACAATTTATTTCTTTGTTTTATCTTACCATACAGCGCGGGGCACATCCATGGCTTTCTAGCCCTTTTATGTTTTTTTCCAAAAATACACTGGGAATGCCTTTGAGTAGAGCTCTTTGATCTTAGAGTAGAATAGATTGAAACTAATATTTGAATCTTGCTCGTTAATAATCTGAGACCAGTCGACCTCCTGAACTAATTCTCTAAAAGCTTGCAAGGTATCATCATTAATCTTTCTCGTTTTAAACTGTGTTTCATTAACTTTCTTAGAGGAAAGGTCTTCTACAATACAAAAAATAGCCAGGTGATCACTAATATCTGCCGCAAGGACCCCAGAAACAATTCGGCCCGAAACAAGATTAGTGAAGCAGATATCAATCAGAGTTTCCGATGTTGCAGTAACACGTGTGGCACTGCCTATACGATTTTCATAACCATAACAAAGCATCATAGTATAGAATTCATTTTGTGCACTACTAACGCTTTGCAGATCAATGTTAATATCCCCAACAACTATTCCAAATCGACCAGAAACTCACAACTGCGTTAATATTCCATCAAAGTATTCAAGGAAATCCTTTGTTTTGCCCGAAGGAGGTCTATATACCACAATAATAACGGTATCTCTGCATGCTGCTGTCAGTATTTCAAAATCATTGGTCATAACACAAAAGTCATCTAGTAAACTGCAATTTAAACCAACTTTTGTGTATAAAGAAACCCCACCACCTCTTTTTCCAGACCGAAATAAACCCATGTGGTGGTATCCGTCAAAATGATAAACATCAGATTGATTCATATACCAAGTTTCCGTGAAGCAAAGTACATCGAATTCCCAAGAGAGCTCTTCTAGATACAATGCTAATTGGTCTCCCTTCTTTCGGAGACTGCGAGTGTTCAAGTGAGACAAAGATAGTGATCTACGCACCCAGGCATTCTTTAAGATGTCTTCCTTAAAGCTATTAGAATCACACATCCCTCCATTCATGGCGTGAGATCAAGCGACACAACGTGTACATGGAATGAAAAACATGTCATCGGTACAGCCGTTTAACTGCCCGGCGAGGAATCACCATCTTCTTGCACTCCAGAATTATCACTTGATTGTGCGATAGGCGAGCTCGGTGTCATACGATCCACATCGGCCACCGACTTGATATGCAAGACTGTGGTTGCCTCGGCTCGACGGGCCAAAACCTTTCCATTGCTTGACCACACAAATTTCCATCCCACATCTTTTTTGCGGGAGTTAGCAGCCCCGAGTAGCTGCTTGTTTTTCCGCGTCAAGTGTTCATTTATGTACACCGGTTTAGCTGTTCCTTCGAAACCGAGCTTTTCAGTCGTTAGCCGTGTCTTCCTTGCTTTGGCCAAAAGCGCATTACGCTTAGTTCTGCGCGTGAAACAGACAATTATGTTCTTTGCCCTTGAGTTTGGTACATCAACTTTGTGACAGATATCAATGTCATTGTCATCGATTACCTCATCCAGCTGTTCACCAATTTGCTTGACGACTGATATCTCATCACAACTCCCAGGCAAACCCTTGATTTCCAGATTATTGAGCCGGTTATACTGCTCAGTTTCATCCAGCTTATCCCGCAGTTGTTTGTTTTCTTGTTCAAGCATCTGGTTTCTCTCAAGAAGCTTTCTAATTTCCAGCTTCAGCTCTTTCATATCTTTTTGAATTTCTGTGACACCGTCACACGCATCCGAGCAAACCTTCACGCCTTCTTTCAGAGACCGCATCTCAGCTCGCATCTCTCTTCGAAATTCATCCAGTTGTTTAGCAAAGTCTTTACCATCTTTTGTCATCACTGCAACAGTTGGCGCTCAAATAGCAAATATAGCACAATATCACTTGCTGTGTTCGGCAGCGGTGCACAAAGGAAGGAGGGAAATGAAATTCAAAATGTAACTCACCTGCAAAAGCAAGCGTAAAAAGTTGAGTCCCTTATTCCGAGAGCACCGCCACCGAACTGAAACGACTGCAGGCACTTTTCTACATTTATATAGGGCGTCGTCCCAATGTGCGCAGTGGGCGAGTTGTCCGGTCCTTATTTGTCGGCGATACGCAGGTCATTTACGCAGCTTTCTTGAGATAGAAGCAACGCCGTCACCGATGAAAGCAACGCCGTCACCGAAGAAAGCAGATGCAGGCGGACAGAAGTCTGCAAAAGCAAGCGTAAAAAGTTGAGTCCCTTATTCCGAGAGCACCGCCACGCAAGGTGAAACACTGTGTGGTGTTGAACTTTGTGAAAGATTTAATAGACATTTTTTGACAGTTGCGATAGACCAGATGCGGGATAGATCAGATTTAGATCCAGTCACTTACATTAATACTTGTACACAAGGCGCGCTTTTTTTACACCCTACTGATGAAGGCGAGATCAAACGAGTTATTGATTCTTTAAAGAGCAATAGTGCTCCAGGTCCTGACGATATTAAGGCACTGCCAATCAAGTCAGTAGCCTCAACTCTAGCCTCCCCGCTTGCACATATATACAATAGTATCCTGCGCAGTGGACTTTTTCCAGATGAGCTTAAAATCGCACGGGTAACAGTGATACATAAAGGCGGCTCAAAAGACGATCTTAACAACTACCGCCCCATATCGCTATTAAGTGTTTTTGCGAAAATATTGGAATGCCTTATACATAAACGACTTGCTGCATATGCAACTGCTTTTCATTTAATCTCTCCCAAACAGTTTGGCTTTTGCAAAAATAAGTCGACTGAAACAGCACTAATTCAGATTAAAGAGAAGATAATCGAGAATATCGAACAAAAGCTTTTTACAGTTGGTATCTTCCTCGACTTAAGGAAAGCGTTTGATTCCGTAAACCATCGCATACTAATCGAAAAACTAAATGCTTATGGAATTCGGGGACATGCCAATAACTTAATTCAAAGTTACTTAAGTAATCGAAAACAGTTCGTTAAACTGGGTGATTATGTGTCCGAATTGAGAACTATAAATAAGGGTGTACCACAAGGGTCAATCTTAGGTCCGCTTCTTTTTTTGTTCTATATTAATGATATTGAAAGTATTCCTTTCACTCAAGACATACTCTTGTATGCAGATGATACAAATGCTTTTTTTTTCCGGATCAAAATTGAAAGAAATAGAAGAAGCAGCCAACACTTGGCTATGTAACTTATCGACCTGGCTTATTAGCAATGATTTGCAGTTAAACATCAAGAAAACAAAATATATCCTATTCAGAGCAAGAAACACACCTATTGACTACGAAATTAATCTCACCTTCCACACTGAAAGTTTGTAGCAAACAAAAACCATTAAATTCCTCGGTGTCCACTTTGAAGAGTTTCTGAGCTGGAATGAACATGTAAATCATTTGAAATTAAAAATGTCGAAAGTAGTTGGAGCATTATGGAGGGTGAAGAACCTGATTCCAACTAGGTACAGATTAAAAACATATTATGCAATCATCCAATCCCACTTAACTTACTGTCTTTTGATTTGGGGGAAAACAACTAGAGGTAACTTGCAAACGTTAACAATCATGCAAAAGAAAGCCATTAGGGCTCTGGAAAGCTTAAATTATAATGAGAGCACAAGGCCTTTTTTCAAAAAATATGGGATTTTTTATCTTGAACAGCTCTATTTATACAAACTTGCACTCTACATATACACCCAAAGGAAACAAAATTCCCACAGCTTTGATAATACATATCTGATGAAAAATGACAGCTTTTGTTTCAGGAAATTAAATTACATATTACCACGTTTACGAACAAATTATGGATTACAAAGTATGAAATACCTTATTCCCAACGCTTTAAACGAGAACGCGGTGTTAGCTGAAGCTATCAATTATCCTTCTATTAATACATTGAAAAGATTTTTGCGCGAAATTTTCATTGTGTGGTTGTAGTTGGGTTCACGGTTTTTGTGAATTTCTATAATGTGTACTTTCTTTTCGAGTGACTGCTTTTGAGTGGAATGGACTGTATTTGATTTATGTTTATCATACTTATTTGTTGTACATTATTGATTATAAGTGTCTCTCCTGATGGATTCTGTATTTTTCTGATGGTTTCTGCACAAGGTTTTGCTAAAACAGTTTTTATTTTGTTTGAATGTTGGCACGAGTGTTGTGCACAATTTCAAATATCATGCTAAATTGTTTTCGCTCAAAGTGCTTCGTTCGTTTTTCTTCGTTAGTTTATGATTTGTTTATTCGGAGTGCATCGCTACCAACTTTGTTGTGGGGTCAGGGGACCCAGCCAGGTACAGGTATTGTACCTTTTGTCCCCGGCCCTTAGTTTTCTGTACTGAGAACTAAAATGTTAATAAACTCAAACTCAAACTCAAACTCAAGAAAACAGCGGACCGTGGGTACTCAAATCCAGGGCTGAGAGTTGATGTCTGTATCTTCCCCTCGTTTCGTTTTTTTTTTAGCTGACGGGGAAACTTCAGTTGGGTTTGAATGCACGCCCTGCCTTATAGTATGAGTTGTCATAAGTTTGTGATGATCTTAACTAAAACCGCTACCAGTAGTAGTAGTAGTAGTAGTAGTAGTAGTAAAAGACTTTTATTCGACCAAAATTTATAGGCCGAGCATTTCGACCGCCTGGGCGACCAGAAGCCGCTGTTCTTCTTCCCCTTCAGCGCCAAGCCAGTCGAGCCAGGTGGTGATGGATAGAGAGGGTGGGGGGAAGGAACCCGACTGCTCAGCAGCCGCGCAATAGAAGAGGCAATGGGCCAGGTCCGCATAGATACAGGGGCAGTTGGGACAGGAAGGGTCCGATCGATAGCGATAGAGGAAGAGGCGGGACGGGGTGATAACTGCATTCATCTGAATGTGCCGAAGAAGGCGAGACTCCGGCACCGTGAGTGATGGATGAGGGGGAGGATAAAGGCGTTTGTCGAGGCGGAGCTCAAGGTAGACCTCTTTTATGGTGCGGCGAAGGGTGAGTCTCCCACCGTCCTCCGAGGGCTTGGGCCAGGGGATCAACGGTGCCCGGAAAAGTGTGTCGCGGGCGAGCTGATGGGCCAGCTCATTGCCGTCAATCCCTGAATGCCCAGGGACCCAGCGGAGGAAAACGATGGAAGGCTGCAGTGCGGAGACCGCTCGTTCGACCTCCTGTTGGAGAGAAGGGGTCAGGGTGCGTTTCTGTATGTTGTGTATAGCGGCTTGTGAGTCTGAATAGACTGTGTACTCTTGGAGAGAGGGAAGGAGGGCAAATGACTGGAGGGCATGCGCAATGGCGAGAACCTCGAGGGACAATGCGTCTGGAGGGTGTAGATACGGCCCGCTGGTGTGGGTTTCAGGAGCAGAGAGGTGTGGATGGTACAGGGCGTAGCCGCAGGAACCTCGAGGAGCCACGAAAGAGGCATCCGTGTAAGCTACACCCTGGGTATCAAAGAGAGGGGAATGGTGCTGTGCGGCCGCATGACGACGTCCGGCGTGCAGGACGGGGGACATGTTGGTCGGGAGGGGAAGGATACGAAGATTGGGAGCGGGGGTGGGAATAGGAGAGGTAAACGGGGAGATTGCAATGGGCGAGATACCCGCTTGAGTCAATAACCACTGACGCTGACGGGTAAGGGAAAGCCTGGCAAGCTGCGAGTCACGATGGAGACTGAGAAGAGAACGAAGAGGATGGAAGAGGCCTGTGGCAAAGAGCTTAGTGGTAGAGGTAGTGATAGGGAGGTTGAGAGCTGCCTTGTAGAGGCCCACAAGGGCAGTCTCGAGAGCGTTAAGTTGAGTCTGAGTGAAGGAAGCGTGGGGTGCAAAGTACAAGACCTTGTTGAGGGCCAGCGCGTGGGCAACTCGGCACGCGTGAGCCTCGTGGAGACCTGAGCGTCGAGTGACCACGCGCCGCAGGAGGTGAGTTACAGAGTGGCAGGTGGTGACAGCGCGGTGGAGGGCTTGCACATTCTTAGCCGCATGCAAAGGGAAGCCAAGAACTTTGCACTGTGTGACGACAGGAATGGGAGAGCCAGAAAGGTGGAGAGAGACGAAGTGGTTGTGTGAGCGCTGGTAGGAGGAATGGTTGAGAAGGAGAAGCTCGGATTTCTCAGGAGCAGGAGAGAGGCCAGCGGTGGTGAGAAAGGAGTCGATGAGATCTAGGCCACGTTGCAGGGTGTCCTGTACGTGACCGGGAGAGCCAGATGAGCACCAGAGTGTGATGTCATCGGCGTAAAATATATGATGCAGGTCGGGAATTTCAGCTAGCTGGGAGGCGAGAGGGGCCATAGCGAGATTGAAAAGGGTAGGAGAGAGAACAGCACCGTGAGGAGTGCCACGGGTGAGGTGGTGTGGGTTAGACAAGTGGGTATCTACTCGAAAGTGAGCCACACGGTTAGAGAGGAATGAGCGGATATAGGAGTACATGCGGGAGCCACAATCCAAAGAGGCGACTTGAGAAAGGATGTGATCGTGGCAAACACCGTAAAAGGCCTTGCGAACATCGACGGTCACAAGTGCGTAAATTTGAGTGGGTGTAGGGGACAGAAACGTTTGCTGGAGAATCAGAAACATGTCCTGTGCACAGACGCGGCGTCGGAAGCCAATGAGAGAATGGGGGAAGAACTCCCGTGCCTCAAGAAAATCAGAGAGGCGAGTCAGAGCCATTCGCTCAAGGGTCTTACCAACGCACGACGTCAGGGAGATTGGGCGGAGGTTAGAGAGAGAGGGAGGTTTGCCCGGCTTTGGAATCATAGAAATAAGGGAGGATGTCCAGGAGCTCGGCAAGCAGCCGCTCTGCCAGGCCTCATTGTAGGTTTGGAGGAGGAATTCTTTGGCGCAGTCAGGAAGGTTACCAAGTGTGGTGTATGTAATGGCATCCTCACCGGGAGCCGAGCGTGTAGCATTAGCAGCCAGAGCAGATTCGAGCTCCCGGAGAGTGAAGCATTGGTCCATATCGGGGTTAGGTCCACCTGAGTACACCGGGTAGGATGGTGCCAGAGGGGGCGGGAGGTAGAGAGAGGCGAGTTGATCAAAAACTTCGGAGGGAGTCCCCTGAGTGAGGGCTTTAGCTAGAGTGGGAGCAAGGGCAGGCTTAGTGCCAAGGAGGGATTTAAAGAGAAACCATGCGGATCGCGAGTGCAAAGAAGAATCAAGGCCATCACAAAGAGCACTCCAACGAGAGTGCTCGAGGGAGGCGCAGTGGGCGACGATCTCGGCCCGCAGAGCAGTGATCCGGGAGGAAAGTTGGGCATTGTGTGGT
Organism: Amblyomma mixtum; assembly: GCF_055824585.1. NCBI lineage: Eukaryota > Metazoa > Arthropoda > Arachnida > Ixodida > Ixodidae > Amblyomma > Amblyomma mixtum. The sequence goes on from NW_028317645.1 coordinate 23,972, forward strand.
TGGGAGCGAAAGGAGCGTTGAAGACGTTTACGGCGACGCCATAAACGGAGAAGGTGAGGATCTGGGTCTTAGATTGGGTAACGAGAGCGAGCGCGACGGCTGCTGGACGTGAGCGCTGCAGAGATGCGCGACGTCCAGTCGTCGTAGGATTGAAAGGAGTCGGAGGCGAGATTAGTGCGAAAAGCATGCCAGTCAATGTGAATAACCGGATGACAGCGAGGGATGTGGGAAAGAGAGGCGGTGATATGGATGAGAAAGTGGTCACTTAGAAGAGTTTCGGCTGTTACCTGCCAGTGAAAGGAAAGTGAGCCCCGAGATAAAGTGAGGTCGGGTGTCGTGGGGCGTTGTGAGGCAGTGCCCGCTCGAGTAGGAGAGCCAGGAGTATTAAGAAGGGTGAGGTGGCGTTCCTGGGACAGACAATGGAGGAGGCGGCTGGGTTTGAGGGTTTGTGGGTAGCCCCAGAGTGTGTGAGGGGCATTAAAGTCACCACCAAAGAGGAGATGGGAGGTAGAAGGAAGAGAGTAAAGGAATTTGCCCAGAGCAGAGAATAAAGAGGAAGTGACAGGGGGGTTGTAAAAAGACAAAAGGACGAGTGAGATGCGGGAAGATGGGTGGTAATAAACCACACCAACTAAATATTTAAGGAGGGTGGAGGGGATGTCAATTTGCGCTACGAGCACGTCACTGCGTACATAAATAGACGCAAGTGGTGTGGCCGTAGTGGCATGGTAGGCGCGGTAGCCTGGGACATTGCGGGCCGTCCGGGTCTCCTGGAGAAGGAGAAAATGAGGCAGAGAGGGGCGGGTGAGTAGATACTGGTGGAGGGGGGTCTTATTGTGGCAAAGATTTCGGCAGTTCCACTGCACAATCTCGAGGTCCTCGCCAAACGCCATTATGATAGTGGAGAGGAACGCGATGGTACGCGTTCCTTCTTTTTTGCCGGGGGCAGTGACTCATGGACGGATTGGAGCATAGATGTGAAGGATTCCAATGGCTTTGATTGTGCTTGGAGGGTGGTAAGAATCTGGAGAACCGAAGTTTCCAGCTGAACCAAGCGAGTGTGATGTGCCTGTGTGGTGGTTTCGACAAGGTCAGCCAAAGGGGCGACATGGGCGCTGGAGGAGGGAGTGGTGAACGTGGCAAGGTGCTCATTTAGCTTGCTAAGCTGGGAGGTAAGAGAGGAGGTGGTTGTCTGGAGGGTTTGAGTCAAGGCATGTATCTGCTGTTGTAGATCGTGGGAAATGCGCTGCTGCTCTCGCTGCTGGCGTTCCAGCATTGCCAGCCGGAGGTCGAAGGAGCGTCTCTCGTCAGTCAAGGATGGAGAGGGTGGTTTAGTGGAAGAGAGGGTCACTGGCACCGAGGATCCTTTAACTATGGCGGCGTAGGAGCCTGGTGGTGACGTGATCGGAGCTGATGGAGATTCATGATTAGAGAAGGAGGAGGAGGGGGTGGTGGATTGAGTGGCCCGGCGCAAAGCTAGGCGTCGGAGGTATGCAGTTTTAGCACACTCGCGTTGTTTAGCAAGGAGAAAGGGGCAAGTGGGGTCGAGGGAGGGGTGGGTGTTCACCTTGCAATGAACGCACCAGGGCTGGGCACACACATGAGCGGAAGGGCCAGCGGGTAGAGGAGCAGCACAGCGACGGCACTTGGCCGGAACGCTGTGCTGGGGGCATTGGTGGGCGCGGTGGCCTAGAGTGAGACAACGGGTGCAGGTGGGAGGCTTAGGTTTATGATGACGGCACCGGAAGGCAACGCGTTTGAAATAAACAAAGTGGGGGATGACGGTACCAGCGAACGTAATGAGCACTGATTGAGTGGATCCCATCATGCGAGCAGCGAGAATATCAGTTTTGAAAGACTCTAGATCATGCATGAGCTCATCAGGAGTGAAGTGGCCACCGACGTTATGGATGACGCCGAGGCATGAGATGGGAGGATGGGGGGAATAAGTGTTGATGCTGACAGGCTTACCGTGAAGGTGAAGCTGCGTGATCGAAAGTAGGAGGTGGGCGGTGAGAGGAGAATGAGTTTTTAAGAACACAAGGCTTTGGGCTGGCTTGGCCTGAAGGGTGATGTCTGCACTGGTCTTGGAGGAAAGTTGTGCAGCTGAGGTGACTGCGGCGAGCACGTCGTAGAGAGGCAGCTTGGGATTGAGGGTACCAGGAGGGAGTTGTATTCCAACAGTGATGAGCTCGGAGCGGGGTCGGGTGGCGGAAGCAGGCTTGCGGCTGGCACCGATGGTGCTCCAGCCGATTTCCGGGGATGGAGTGTCGTCTACCGGGGACGCCATGAAGTCCATGTCTGCCGACGAATCGTCAGCCTGAGGCGCAATCTGCGACGCTGGTGCCGGGCTGCAGGTCTTGGTGTCAGCGGGTAATGCGGCAGGTGTAGGCGCGGCGGCACCGGCGGCGTCGACGAAAGCAGGCGGCTGCGACGCGTCTATGGGCCCAAAGGTGTTGGCGTCCCTTAGAGCGTGGAGTTGGCTAGCAGTGGACGCTGCGGCGACGACGAACGCTGCCGGCTGCGCCGCGGCCGTCGATCCGGAGCTCCCAGCGTCGCTCACAGTGTTGGTTCCAACAGGATTTTGCGCGGTGACGTGGGCGGTTGGAGTAGGCCCCGCGGTGGCGGCATCAGTGGGTCTGGGCTGCAGGGGCTTCGTCAGACGCTGCATTGCAGAGGTGCAGGCGCGGCGCGTTAGGGTTAGCGAGGCGCCGCGCCGCATCAGACTTTTGGAGGCGCTTGGAGGGCCAGCTCGGCAGCGGGCCGTGATGACGATGGTATCCACGTGCTTCGGAAGCCTTCCTGAATCGATGGAGAGGAAATCCAGGGGCGGGCGAAGCCCTGGACTATGCCAGGGGCAGGTGAAAGCGGAGCACGGTAGGCAGCCAGCTAACCAGGGCGGCGCCACCTAGCGGGAATCAACCGCTACCATTAATAATCTTAAACACGACTTCTCCGATACCTTATACTGACGAGTCAGTGCATCCGGCCTTCATTGCACTCTTGGCGGCATGGAAGGTTTTTTTTTCTCGGCAAGCACTGAGCGTCCTCTTTGTTTTATGTTGACTTCCGTTGCAATCTTGTCTAAGTTTGACACACAAAGACACAAGGACTCGGCTTTGATCTTAATTGATGCGGCCGCTCAGCTATATCTCCAAAGTTCTTATCACACTGCTGCCGGGTGCCTAGAGTGCGGAAAAAGCCTTGAGGTCGAATGTAAACTGCTATTCCTTGGTCCTTGTGACGGCCCCTGACGAAAAGTAAAGCTCAGTCAACGTAACCCACATGGTGTTCGAACTAGTCCCGTTTCTAAAGTGTTTGTAGATAACACAATTTGTTTTGGCTTGCCTTAAATAAAAGTGGAATAGAAGTGGAAATGACAATAACATGAGTGTAATAAGAGAGTAATCACTCATTGACATTCACCCATACGCAGCCATATGGCTCCAAAACAAAGCTACACAGCTTTCTCAGAAACTTCGTATCTAAAGAAAAAAAAAGCCGTAACCGTATGGCTAAGCTCGGGTGGATGTCAGTGAGTAATTACTCCCTCATTACAAATCTACTCCACCTTGGGGATTCCCCTAAAACTTCTGACCAATAACATCAGTGCAGTTAACTTTATGACATTTATTTTCCGAAATACCCTTTATCCCCGAATTCGAACCAAAAATCCACCTATTCTAATGCCCCCCCCCCCATTTATTAATTTGTGTATTTATCAAAATGGCCAGTCTGCATATTTCTGAGAACGCGGGAACTGACCTGAGGTCTTTTAACGCCGTCCTGTTTTCCAAGAATTTTTGCTTAACTTTGCGGCTTCTATCCTAGTACACGGTCTTCTCATGTTCTGTTTTTTTTTATTTTAATTACAGGAAACTGGAAACGGGAACAAGAACAGCGGCTGTGAAACCGCCAAAAACAGAAGAACAATATGGAATAAAATTAGTAGAATGGGGTGGGGATGATGGATGATGGCAGGCGTTGAGCCGGGCTGCGAGGCCTCCCACCGCTCAGGTTTCGGACTTCGTATTTTCGGAGTTGCTTGCAAGCTTTGTCAAGCATATGCAGTGTGATACAGAGTGGGGCGACCCCGCAAGAGTCTGAGGTGGAATCGAATGGTGGTGGTATTCTGGGGATGTGATGAGAACATTCCTGCCCGCTTCGAGGATGCTGTGCGCGAAGGGTAGAATGGAGTGACTTCGTGGTTATACATGACGGAAGCCAACAGTCACCGAAACCATCGAGCACAGGGGATTTATTTTTATTTTATTTTGAGGAGTTAGTCAGTGGCATTGCAATAGGGTTGTTACTTTTAAAGATAGTTGATTAGAACGGAAAAAATAAAACAACCGCATGCCGCCGGACGGATCCGAACCTACAACCTCCTAATTTCGCGTCGGTTGGCAATGCAGGGCGTTACACCTAAGACTGTGCACACTTGTTAAAAATAGGCCTCTTGAGTTAACAAATGCCTTTTTTTCGCCAAAGCATTGCCAGCGGTGAAGTAATTCAGAATACGGTTAAGACGTGCTAACTATCAGCCTGGTTAACTAATATTGAATAGTTGACTTTTTAACTGTTATTGTTAGGTTTTTTAATTATTGAGAGGCGTGTAGCCCACTACAATTAATATCCACATCAGTTTTAGAATTTGAAAACGAGAATACCCTCGGCGCTGTGGCCCAACAGAGGTGTCTTAAATGTGACGCCCTGCATAATTAAAGTACGTTAATACAACGGGCGGAAACAATGTATCTTATTTCAGTTTTACGCTGCGCCAGAAAGAACACGTGGTCAGTCTGGCTGGGTTACATTAGTCACGGATCAAGGAGAGCTCAGGGGACCGCAGCTTCGCAGGGCGGCGCTGCGGACGCCAGTGAAAAGTGCCCTTCAGAGCTTCAGAGGATTAGCAAAATGTACAGGGCGCTAGAAAAAAATGCGAGCAGCACGGCGCCCACGCGCTGCGCAGTCTTAATTTATCTTCAATGCGTTTTTATCTCGGTAGTAACAAAAAGACGCTGCAGTGGTACATTGTTGTATCACGGATGTCTCTAGCGTATTTGTGTTGCGAGCCAAGTATAAGCGTGACGAAAATAAATTCCAACAGCGGAGCGCCTAGGCACTGCGCTGTTCGCATTTCTTTCTGTCGCGGCAGTACGCTCTGAGATGTAGTTTAAAAGAAATAGTGGACAGTGATTTTTTTTTCGCTGCGCAAACTTGAAAAAAAAGAACTGCTAGTGGATCAGGCCCACTCCGTGAAGCAGATGGTTGACGAAAAAGCCGGTACCGTAACGGCGAAATGTGTATCGCAAGTAAATGACGAGATCATTTAAAGGGGTTGTGAAAAGAAAATGAGGCTGCCCGGTTTTAACTTTTACTGCTTCCATAAACATTAGACATGCTGATTCCGAAATATTTCGTCTCAATATTGAGTCTGCATTTAATAAAGCCCGTTCGAAATCGCTACCTTTTTGCGTTCATGAAACGACCATGCGGCGCCGTCGGCCGGCACACGCACTACTCGACTACGTCATTTTAAGACCTTCAGAAACGTATAGAGATATGTTCAACTTTCGTTTGTCCTAAAATAATAGCTTCATGAGAAATTCAGAAAGTGAAACAAGGTTTTCCAATTATTTGCACGCGTAATTGCACTCTGTTAAAGTGCAGCGCGTGGTCATACATCAATCACTGACCTCGGACCAGTTTCGGTTTCGGTTCTGCTTCTCCATCCTCCTTGGCTTCAGTGTCAGCGGCTCGACATAGCCTTGCTTACGTGAACCTATCTCGGTGGTGTTCCTTGACAGCGGTGGTTTGAGTCAGAATCGAGCTGAGCAAGGTCAGCCCATCTCGACGACTCTCTGTTTACATGAACTCGATACGAACGAGTCAGCTATCGCGGCGCGCATCGGCTCCGCGCTTCTCTTCTTTGCTGCAGAAAAATATATTCCAGAAGCGTGAAGAGGGTTAGGCATAATTTGCAGATGGGGCTGCGAGTCAACCCACCCCTTGCGATAGAGATGAAGACTCGAGTCCACGACCGGGTTCAAGGTTCACTTTCGGGGCTCCCGCAGGCAGAGGTGTCGCGGGCTCTCGGCATGACTGCTACTTGCAGGGCGCGCGACGTGCCCTTGCGAGAGGCGTAACAACGACTGAGAGCAGCTCGCCACCTGCGCCCAACCGATGTCAGTGACAGGCCGCACGCGGCGCGTCGCACTGACAAGGGGCAGAATGCGAGCGCGCAGAGCGCCAGCGTCATAATGACGTGGGGGTGCGTTTCTCGGGGCCGGCCTGTCAGCCTGGATGCCAGCCGCCGCCGTCAGAAAAACACGCTAGTATTATTTGTTCACGCTCACAACAAGCACTGGAATAGATGAATGCCAAAAATGAATCATTTTTGAGGATCGTTGGCTGATGCCGAGTTGCTGGCAGCATTTAATTCGGCGATACAAGCAAATTTCGTCCCATGACCGCTTAATTTACTGCCTGGTCGACGCTCGCATAGCTGGTATTTGCTAGCTCCGCTGGCTTCGCGGATATCGAGCATATCTTTATTTTCTTATGGGAGTACCTTTCACAGCGCTGACCAGTTCCGAAGCTCCCTCAGCTGCGGTATCGATAGTATCGATGCAAAACCAGGCAGGCTTAGCGACGACCAGGGCCGTCGGCAAGCCCCGCAGTTCATCGCCCGGCGCGTCCGCAGGCGGCGTCGTTGCCGAAAGCTCGGCATGCTGCCACTGCTCGAATATAACAGGCAGCCTTTCTGATAGCATGGCTATTTTGTCTTTTCTGGTGCGAATGTGAAATACAGCGAGTCTGCAGGCCGGCCGGCAAACCTGGATCACGCGTCCGCTGGCGTCATAAAAATGTGCTAAAGATTTTTACTCACGCAAATAATAAACTGTGGGAGCAAGAAGTGTGGAAAATAGATCATTTTTGAGGATCGTTGAACAATTCCGAGTTGCTGGTAGAAGCAGCAACTGTAATACGAGCAAATTTCTTGCCACAACCGCCGCTCAGCTGCCGCTGCCCGACCGTTGTGGTCCGGCTTGCGCGCCTGGCTGCCGAGCGCACCGCAACAATGACCATATTTTTTGTTGTGAGACGATGCTGCTGACAGTAAAGCGATGCCAAAAGCAGGCATTTTATAATAACCCAGGCTACTTCCGAAGCGCTGTCCACCACGGCTTCGATGCCGATTACAGCGCACGCACATCCCCAAAACAATTTATTTGCAGAGCCATCGCTCATATGGAAACGCTCATTCATGTGCAAGCAAAGATTTTGGTTATTTTTATTTTTTGACATTTTTTACATGTAAGGCAACTTCGAAAATTCAGCCAGGCGTCACAAGTCGGAACACTGAGGCGATCACTGATCTTGCCTCACACGCGTCTGCATAATGCCGCTAGCTGTTGTCAGTCTCCAAAATAAAACATGGCAAAAAAATGAGTTTCGTTAGCGCGAGCTTTACTAAACACTGCATGCTTAGTGAATTACAGCAAAAACTGCTCAGAAATAATATTACGCGTGCAACATGCCAAACGTGTTTAGCAACAGGAAAAATCTTACTTCACCCTGCCCATAGCAGTTATCGAGGCCTGCCGTTTCTCGTTCTCATCCATTTCATACCCAACAATGCCGGACAAAAACATTTTTGAATAGGAAAAAGTGTATGAACGCATTTTTTTCATATACTGCAAGATTTCACTATAGCAATCTCACATCGATAGGCTTGCATTTTTTTTCGTATTAACGTTTTTCCTATCGTCCACTGCTCGATACGAGCGATAAAAAATACTTAATATTTTGCTGCATATAGAAAGGGTAGACCATTACCTTCAATATTTCCGTTACTGTAGGTTACAATTTTCCAATATTAATTTTTTCCAGGAAATCTGTAGAATTCCAAGGGCAGTCCATGGCCGTTGATGTTCAGAGAACTATTGTGACAGCCCCTGACACAACAAGTTTCTCCACTCTGAGAACGTCGCGGAATTCACAGCGAGCGGCAACCCACTTTTGTGCGCCCGCGAGCAGGACGGCACGTGCTCACAATGAAAGAGAGAGTGCCAGCTGCGCGAGCAGCACGCGCATACCAGTCGACAGGCTGCTGGCTCAATGCGCTCCGCCGGCGACGTGCCCGGACAGCCCGGAAACGCCAAAATGATCGGCAGGGGAGAAGTGGCGCTGGTGCAGTGGGAGCAAACTTCAGGGGCTGCGAACAGGTGCGCTAGCTTTGGCAGCGTTGCCTGCTATGTACAACCCACCCTGTCATTGTAAAGAAGTTTTCCTAGAAATGGCTAGGGGGAACTTTGGCGACCATGCCCGGATGCTGGAGGGGTCCGCTTCTGGAAAGATGCGCATTTACCTCCAGTGGCTACTGACTCAACGCTACTGGGGCTTTTTGTCGAGTTGTCAGGAAGAAAACCGGTTACTGCTTTGTGCAAACGCTGCCGAGTCTTGTCAATTCCACTGCAAGGGGTGGTTGACTCACACTCGAGCACCCTTCACAGCTGCCCAAAAATCCGAAGAGCCAAGCGAAATCATGTGTGGACTTCGTGAAGAGGCGGAACCGCCGTGCAGCTGCTTTTTCTCGCGGCCACGGCATCGCAGCTGACGGCGTACGCAGATATGGTTAGAAAAAAAAACGTAAATCTATACTCTATGCGTACCGTAAGCGTGCATATGCTAAACGCTGGTGTATTGCGGGACGCTACGCCATTTCCTCAAATTCCCACTCTTAGCTCAGCGTATGCTGGCAAAGACGCCAAGATATGCTCAGCGTGGAGCCGCCCTCCTCTGGTTTTCAGGACTGGAACCATTACTGTCCAAAAACCAACGTTTTCTTTAGCCTTGAAGCGGCAGAATCGTTGATTTAAATAAAAAATTAAGCAGATTTGGCTACGTTTTTTTTATACGTGAGGTGAGACGAAGCGAAAGACCGGTGTCCCATTTAAGGTTAGTGAACGCACTGAAAAAAGCAGCAGCAACGATTTCATTTCATTTCATTGGTTGTTTATTTGAAGATTTTCTTTCAAAATGCAAAACAATTGTAGTCAGAAAACAGATGCGGCGAAACGGGGCATCCTGCTTCGAAGAGCGCCGCCGTGTCGGTAGCCGCGGGAATATAACTTCCTCCTGGCCTTCCTGTTGGCCGAAGGGATCGCCAGAATTTTGCAGGTGGCAGAAATCGATCTCGGACCGATCGGCCTCTCCGCGCCACTATTTCACCCCCGGGTCGGCGTTAAAGGGGCCGAATCCGGTTCGCTCCCCAGACTTTTGGACAAGGGTGAACGGCCCTTCAAGCCTCTTTGGCGCCCAGGGAAAGCATTTTCGCCGCTGTAGTCGTTGAGTTGGGCTCACCTTGCTCAGCCCGATTCCCTCTCTCAACCCGCCATCGTCGGGTTCATGTAAACGAGCTAAAATAGATAGCATCAGTGCAAACGTGCGCAAATTTATCCTAATCATTCGCACCATTCAATGCCAATAACAAATCCAATCAAATTTCTCATATTTTATCGAGCGATCTGTCTAAGTTCCGAGGCACATATCATACTGCTAGCACAAGGTGACCTAAGTCTTTTCGCATTTTTTTCTTTGAAGAATTTTTCCTTGCATCTTATAGAAATCACAGACAAAACCTGATTTTGCTCTGATCAGGAAAAACTACGGAGAAGGATTACTACATTCGAATCGGGGTGAAAGCATAGTTGGTTGGTTGGCCTCAAGTAGAATGGCACATACCCACTACGAAGGAGTGGCCAAGACACAGGCGGTGAACTGTTGGAATGATTAGCAGTTTTAGAGGAAAAGGAGTCTTAATAGGGTATAGGCTGACAGATTGGACGACGTAACGAAAGGGGTCCTGTTAGCTGGGAGATCGAAGATGGGACGACGGCTTTATGTGCAAATTTGAGTGCAACATATGGAATGGTTCAATTTTGTATTGACTGATAGAGATATAGAAAAAATAAATAATAATAATAATAATAAATGAACTGTTTGATAATCAGAAAAATGAAAACAAATCGAAAAATAAATAAATAAAATTAACATTAGCATGGGAGTCGCTGTGTTTCTAGAAGAAATTTTTGAACTGCACAGCGCGCACTCCTGTTGCTTCGTCCAAGCGAAGTAGCGCCAAAGGAAAGAACAACCTCAGTGGACACAGGCAGACCCAGCTGGTGAAACGGAATTTCTAATAGGCGCCTCCTCAAAGAAGAGATTCGGCGGCAGAACAGCAGGTAGTGATCCACTGTCTCAGGCTCGGCACAAAATGGGCACAGTGGAGAAACCGCCAGACCAGACCTGTGAAGGTAGAAATTTAGCAGACGAACTCGGCATCGCAAACGCGTGAGAGACCTCCAGTCTGCGCGAGGTCCAGTCTTTGCTACTCCAAGGGTGCAGAAGGTGCTGATATTCTTGAGATGAAGTAAGCGCCGAGGCTGAAAAATTCCTGAAATATTGTGTAACTGCGAAACCTCACCGCAGGAGTATATGCGCAGGTTGGCAGGACAGCAATTATTGGGCCACAGAGAGAGGCCATTGCTAATGAATCAGCAACCTCATTTAACCGAATGCCCACGTGACCCGGTACCCAAAGCAACCTCACCGAATTTAGATGGAGCGGGATCAGCTGCTTAAAGAGGCGTAATGCCCGAGACTCAGAGGGTGATGATAATGAAAAACAAATAGAAAGAGAGTCCGTCATAACCACGACTTGAGAAACGGCAGGATCTAATTTACGTAAGGCTAGAATTACAGCTAATAATTCGGCCAGATAAATTGGAGTGAAGTCAGGGAGACGGAGAGAAGAGGACCATCCCAATGCAGGTGAAAAAATGCCCACACCTGCCTTTTCACGATCCTGCTAGGCATCGGTAGCAATGAGAATATGAAAAGGAAAGAACCTTAGGTGGTCCTGTAACAAACCGTGAAGGAGAGGAAAGGGCTGGAGCTTGGCATTCGATGGGAAAATGTTATCAAATGCAATCTCGACTGAAGGTGAGATGCTATACAGTGGACGGATATCTGTGAGCTTAATGTTTAAGGGATCGAGGACAGACTGCACGAAACATATCTGGGGAGTATGGAAACGAGACCAGGTGACATTTAAAAAGACTGCGGGTTGACTAAGAAATATTACATTGGATGTGTGGAGAGGAGAGTCGTAGACTTCTGCTGCGTAGAAGATGACGGTGAGCAGGCAGTGCCGCGGGACAGAGCAGATGGAAGTTGATGGAGACGACGCTTTCCAATGCACAGCGCGAGAGTGTTGTGCAGTTTAACACGAGGCGTACTGGCTGCGGCGATTAAATTTAGTCCATTAGTAAATTTTTATTTAATTTAGTTCATGTTTTACCCATCCTCATTGTTTTTTTATGCTTCTGATCGTCCTTGTTTGTGTGGATTTATGCATGAGGTGTGTTGTTCGTTTCCTACTTGTTCGTTTTTCCCCCGAGTTCCTTTTTTTCGGTGTCAAGGAAACGGTTGTACAAGGACTGAGAGGACATAGTAGTAGCGCTAAAAAACAAGGACGACAGGGTACAGAAAGACAACACTAGCGCCTGTGTTGTCTTTCTCTACTCTGTCGTCCTTGTTTTTTTAGTGCTACTACTATGTCCTCTCAATCCAAACACCAACTAGCCGAGCTTTCTGCCTTAAAATTACAAGGACTTAATCTGTATGCTCTTTCCTCGGCAAGGGTTGTACCTATTTATAAAGGCGGTGAGCGATCTGATCCGCGAAACTACAGACCAATATCGGTATTAAATGCAATTAATTCAGTTTTTGAAAAGGTTCTTTGTAAACGTATACAAAATTTTCTAAATAAATATAACATTATATGTCATAATCAGCATGGCTTCAGGCCCCAAAGGTCAACGTCAGCCGCAGTTCTTGTTCTTTCACAACTTATAAATTCTGCACTGCATAATAATAAGCTGGCCATAGTAGTATATTTAGACATATCAAAAGCTTTCGATACGGTTGATCACACAATACTACAACAGAAATTGGAAACCTACGGTTTAAGAGGAAAAATTTGTGATCTAATTAGAAGCTATTTTACAGGACGGAAAAAATATGTTGTCGTGAACAATTTAGCCTCACTACCACAAAGCATTAATCTAGGTGTGCCTCAGGGCTCCGTGCTTGGGCCGCTATTCTTTTCCCTGTATATTAATGACCTTCCATCAATGCTGAAATATTCGAAAGCTGTAATATATGCCGATGACACTGCATTACTTTTTACAGGGGAAAATTTAGAGGCACTTAAATGTATAATTAATGAAGAGCTTAGTGAAGTTTCGCAGTGGTTTAAAAGTAATCGGCTAACCCTTAACACTGAGAAAATAAAGTACACCGTGTTTCACTCGCGCAGGAATAATATGAACTACGAACATATATCTCTAACTATCGACAACACGACTCTGCTGAGGGTGCCTCAATACAAGTATCTTGGTGTCCTGTTCGCCTCTGATATGCACTGGAAAGAACAAATTAATAATATTCGCTCCAAATTAGCCTATGGTTGTCATATTTTACTAAAGGCCAGGGACTGCTTTGATCTTCCAATTCTACGCATTCTGTATTTCGCCTTTGTGAACAGTCAATTATCTTATTGCCTGGAAGCATGGGGTGGTACATATAAAACATACCTAGATCCTGTTTCTCGCCTTCAAAAACGAGCTATTCGTATGATAACTTATTCAAATAATACATACCCCAGCAGGCCACTCTTTCAGCAGCTTCTTATCTTACCCCTATCAATGGCATATAAACTGAAGATAGCTGAAATAGTAAACAATGTAATAAAATCTAACAACCCCCTGCCCCTTAGTTTATTTAGATTACCAATGAAACAAACAAGAGCTGCAACCAACAATCTATTTAATTTACCACCTTGTTACAATATGTACGGCCGGAGACTCCTAGAATACAGCGGAGCCCATGTATGGAATGAAATCCCTAATGAAGTTAAAGAAAAAAATAACTTTTCGGCATCTTTAAAACACTATTTAATTTCCATCGAAATGTAGGAATGAATTCAATTGTGTGTGTTAATCTTGAAGTTTTTTTATTTTACACGTTCTGCAGTTATATTGTACTTGTTTTGTATTTGTACCCCTCACTAGCCGTAAAGGCTATGGGTCCAAACAACAGTTTGTGTACTGTTTCTAAGAATAAATAAAGAAAAAATTCAAAAAAGTATCGGTTTTTGTATTTTGGTTTACCGGGTCATGACGTACTCAACAGAGTACGTAAAATGCCCCTCTCGCCATGCACAAAAACATTTCTGTTTAGGCTACACACTGAGACAGTACCAGTTAAAACATGGCTAGAAAAAAATTGTATTTTCGTGTCTATGTTGAACTGTCGCCTTTGGGATGCTTCTGAGACGATTGAGCATTGTCCCATTGATTGTAAAGATGCAATACTCTTCTGGAGCATCATGCAACAGACACTGAAAAAAAAGACTTCATTTAACGCCGCATTCTGTACGATATCTCACTGCACTACCATTTGTTGATCAGCCCTGAGATATGTTGCTTTTAATTGGATTACACAGCCTGTGGAAAGCACGCATGATGAACCGACGTTGTGAATCTGTTGTTTCTGCGAAAGGCCATTTCGGTAGAATGACTGTACACATAAAAGAATTGTATACCCAGACCGAGTATGAACCGGAGTGGTACTCACTCTTAGTGCTCTGTTGTTCACTGCCTTTTCCCAGTTTTTTGTTGGTTACGTGTGTTGATGTGCCACGGTTTGTAGATAGCTCATGTACATAAAACATCGCATCACTGCAATAAATACCATGTTAAAAAGGAAAGCGGCGATAGCCTAGTGGTCTCGCTGAGCGGCCCTTAAAGGTGATCTGTTCGTGCAGGCGCGGGTTCGATTCCCATTCATGGATATTAATTCAATTTCTTGTCCTCTTTTCGTAGTTTAACCTCTAACTGAGCTGAAGGTCAAAACTAGGCATCCGGCGATCGAAGCACTATAGGTCCCGTATTGAAGCTTTCGCTTCAAAACAGCGGACGGCGGGTACGCAAATCGTGGCATGAAGGTTGATGTGTATATCTTCCCGCGTTTCTTTCTTTTTTGTTTTAGCTGACGGGAATGTTCAGCTGGGTCTGAAGCACATCCTCGCTTGTAGTATGAGTTGTCATCAGTTTGTCGTGATCTTAACTAAACAGCTACCTAGAATAATCTTAAACACGACTTCTTCGATATCTTATACTGATGAGTCAGTGTATCCTGCCTTCATTGCACTCTTGGCGGCATGGATGGTTTTCTTTCTCGGCAAGCACTGAGCCTCCTCTTTTGTTGGCCGAAGGGAATCGCCAGAATTCTCCAGGTGGCAGAAATCGGTCTTGGACCGATCGGCCTCGCCGCACCACTATTTCAACCCGGGGTCGGCGTTAAAAGCGGCCGAATCCGGTTCCCTTCCCGGGTTTTTGGACAAGGGTGGACGGCCCTCCAAGCCTCTTTCGCGCCCAGGAAAAGTATTTTAGCCGCTGTAGTCGTCGAGTTGGGCTCACCTTGTTCAGTTCGATTCCCTCTCTCGACCCGCCACCGTCGGGTTCATGTAAACAAGCAAAAATAGCATCAAAAATAAATAGCATCAGTGCAAACCTGCGCAAATTTATCCTAATTATTCGCACCATTCAATGCAAATAACAAATCAAATCAAATTTTTCATATTTGCACGAGGCATCTATCAAAGTCCCAAGGCACATATCATACTGCTAGCACAAGGTGACCTAAGCTCTTTTCGCTTTTTTTTTCTTTGAAGAATTTTAACTTGTGTCCCATACAAATCACAGAAAAAAACCTGACCTTGCTCTGATGAGGAAAAACTACTGAGAAGGTTTACTACATTCGAATCGGAGTGAAAGCACGTACTACGTAAAACACGACGGTGAGCAGGCAGTGCCGCGGGACAGAGCAGGTGTAAGTTGATGAAGACGACGCTCTCCAATGCGCAGCGTGAGTGTGTGGAGCAGTTAACACGAGGCGTGTTGGCTGCGGCGATTAAATTTAGTTCCAAGACTTCATTTAACGCCGCATTCTGTACGATATCTCACTGCACTACCATTTGTTGATCAGCCCGGAGATATGTTGTTTTTAATTGGATTACACAGCCTGTGGAAAGCACGCATGATGGACCGACGTTGTGAATCTGTTGTTTCTGCGAAAGGCCATTTCTGTAGAATGACTGTACACATAAAAGAATTGTATACTCAGACCGAGTATGAACCGGAGCTGTACTCAATGTCAGTGCTCTGTTGTTCACTGCCTTTTTTCCAGTTTTTTGTAGCTTATGTGTGTTGATGTGCCACGGTTTGTAGATAGCTCATGTACATAAAACATCGCATCACTGCAATAAATACCATGTTAAAAAGGAAAGCGGCGATAGCGTAGTGGTCTCGCTGAGCGGCCCTTAAAGGTGATCTGTTCGTGCAGCCGCAGGTTCGACTCCCATTCATGAATATTGATTCAATTTCTTTAATCTCTTTTCATGGTTTGACCTCTAACCAAGCTGAAGGTCAGAACTAGGCACCCGGCGGTCGAAGCACGAGGCCTCGTATCGAAGCTTTCGTTTCAAAACACCGGACCGTGGGTACGCAAATCGAGAGCTGAGAGTTGATGTCTATATCTTCCCGCATTTCTTTTCTTTTTGGCTCACGGGAAAGTTCAGCTGGGTTTGGAGCACACCCTGGCTGGTAGTGTGAGTTGTCATAAGTTGATGGTGATATTAACTAAAACAGCTACCATAAGCAATCTTAAACTCGACTTCTCCCATATCTTATACTGATGAGTCAGTGTATCCGGCCTTCATTGCAGTCTTGGCGGCATGGATGGTTTTCTTTCTCGGCAAGCACTGAGCCTCCTCTTTTGTTATGTTGGTTTCCGTTGCAATCTTGTCTAAGTTTGACACACAAAGACACAAGGGCTCGGCTTGGACCTTCATCGATGACGCCGCTGAGCTTACCTCCAAAATTCTTATCATACTGCTGCCTGCTGTCTGGAGTGTGAAAAAAGCTTCGAAGTCGAAGGAAAACGGCTATTTTTTGGGCCTTGTGATGGCCCTTGACGAAAAGATTAGCTCCATTTCCCTTAAACCCTGAATCCCACTGAGTTTTCCCGATGTATATTTCCAGTCAAAGTAACTCGCATGATGGTTTAACTGGTTCCTTTTCAAGAGTGTATACAGATCATAGTATTCGTTTTCGCTTGCCTTAAATAAAAGTGGAATAGAACTAAAACTGACAATAACATGGGTCCCTTTAATTTTATGACATATATCTCCCGAGATGCCTTTTTTCTCGGAATTCGAACCAAAATTTCACCTAGTCTAAGGTCCCCCCCCCTCCCCCCCCCCCGCACACACACCGCACACCACGTTTTATTAATACCTGTATTTATCAAAACGGCCAGTTAGCGCATTCTTGAGAGCGCACACACTGACCGGAGGTCATTCAAGGCCGTCCTGTTTTCCAGGAATTTTGGCTTCA
The DNA here is from genome assembly GCF_055824585.1 of Amblyomma mixtum. Classification (NCBI taxonomy): domain Eukaryota; kingdom Metazoa; phylum Arthropoda; class Arachnida; order Ixodida; family Ixodidae; genus Amblyomma; species Amblyomma mixtum. Next base: position 40,501 of record NW_028317645.1, read on the forward strand.
CTTTGCTGCTGCGATCCTAGAAATCGCTTTTCTTCAGTTGTTTTTTTTTCTCTTGTTTTTTAATTGCAGTAAACTGGAAACGGGAACAAGAACTTGCGGCCGTGTAGTCATCAAAAACAGAAGAAAAACATGGCTCAAAATTAGGATGATGGTTGACGGTGAGCCGGACTGCAAGGCCTCCCACCGCTCAGGTTTCGGACTTCGTATTTTCGGAGTTGCTTGCAAGCTTTGGCAAGCATATGCAGTGTGGTACAGTGTGGGGCGATCCTTGCAAGAGGCTGAGGTGGAATCGAATGGTGGTGGTGTTCTGGGGAGATGATGAGAAGAACATTCCTGCCCGCTTCGAGAATGCGTTCGGCGAAGAGGAGAATAGAATGACTCATTGGTTATACATGACGCAAGCCAACAGTCGCCGAAAGCATGGAGCACTGGGAATTTATTTTTATTTTATTTTGAGGAGTTAATCAATGGTATTATACTAGGGTTATAACGCTTGAAGATTGTTGATTAGAAAGCAAAAAAAAAAAACGCATTCCGCCGGAGTGATCTGAACCCACGACCTCCTAATTTCGCGTGGGTTGACAGCAGAGGGTGTTTCTAGTAAGACCTCACGCACTTGTTGAAAACAGGCCTCTTGAGTTCGAAACGCCCTTTTTTCGGGCATAGCATTGTCAGCGGCGAAGTAATTTAGAATACGGCTAAGACGTCCTAACTATCAGCCTGGTTAACTAATATTGGATAGTTGACTTTTAACTATTATTGTGAGGCTTTTTAATTATTGAGGGGCGTGTATGCCATCGTAAGTAATATCCACATCAGGTTTTATATTTTGAAAACCCGTATACCCTCGGCGTTGTGCGCCAAAAGAGGTTGCTTTGCCTGCTTATCGAAAGCGCATACATTTTGGCGCGATGTAGCCGAAATCTGTCGGGCCACAACGCCGAGGGAAAGTGTGTTTCTGAAATTCTAAAAATTGATAACTACTGATAACTGATAATACTTACAATTGGCTACACACCTCTCGTAATTAAGGATCCGAATAGTAATAGTTAAAAGGTAGTAATTTAATATTAGTTAACCTGCATGCTAGTTAGCAGGTCTTAGCTACATTCTAATGCACTTCATCCCTGAATATGTTTTGCAGAAAGAAGCGTTCTTCAAACTCGGAAAGCCAATTTTTAAAAATTGTGTAAAATCTTAAATGTGACACCCTGTATAATTAAAGTATGTTAATACAACGGCCGGAAACAATGTATCTTACTCCAGTATTACGCTGCGCATGCGCCAGGAAGAACACGTGCTCAGTCTGGATGGGTTCCATTAGACACGGATTAAGCAGAGCTCACCTCTTCAGGCAAGTATTCTCCGTTTCGTACATAGCAGGCAACGCTGTGGAGGTTGCTGCTTTTTGCGCGCCACTGAGCCTGCGCGAACAGGTGCGCTAGCTTTGGCAGCGTTGCCTGCTATGTACAACCCACCCTGTCATTGTAAAGAAGTTTTCCTAGAAATGGCTTGGGGGGAACTTTGGCGACCAGACCCGGATGCTGGAGGGGTCCGCTTCTGGAAAGATGTGCATCCATCTCCAGTGGCGACTTACTCAACGCTACTGGGGCTTTTGGTCGAGTTGTCAGGAAGAAAACCAGTTACTGCTTTGTGCAAACGCCGCCGAGTCTTGTCAATTCCACTGCAAGGGGTGGTTGACTCACACTCGAGGACCCTTCACAGCTCCCCAAAAATCCCAAGAGCCAAGCGGAATCATGTGTTGACTTCGTGACGAGGCGGAACCGCCGTGCAGCTGCTTTTTCTCGCGGCTACGGCATCGCAGCTGACGGCGTACGCAGATATGGTTAGACAAAAAAACGTAACTCGACACTCTATGCGTACCGTAAGCGTGCATACGCTAAACGCTGGTGTATTGCGGGACGCTACGCTATTTCTAAAATTCCCACTTTTAGCTCAGCGTATGCTGGCAAAGACGCCAAGATATGCTCATCCTGGAGCCGCCCTCCTCTGGTCGTCAGGACGGAAACCATTGTTGCCAACAAACCAACGTTTTCTTTAGCCTAGAAGCGGCTGAATCGTTGCTCTAAATAAAAAAATTAAGGAAATTTGGGTATGTTTATTTTTGTTTTTTTACAGTAGAGATGAGACGAAGCGAAAGACCCGCGCTTCATTTGTGGTCAATGAATGCAGTGAAAAAAGCAGCAGCAATGATTTCAGTTCATTTGATTGGTTGTTTATTTGCAGTATTTCTTTCAAAATGAAAAACAGTTGTATTCAGCAAACAGATGCGGCTTAGCGGGGCAACCTGCTTCGAAGAGCGCCGCCATGTTGGTAGCCGCGGGAATATAACTTCCTCCTGGCCTTCCTGTTGGCCGAAGGGATCGCCAGAATTTTGCAGGTGGCAGAAATTGGTCTCGGACCGATCGGCCTCCCCGCGCCACCCCCGGGTCGGCGTGAAAAGCGGCCGAATCCGGTTACCTTCCCGGATTTTCGGACAAGGGTGAACGGCCCTTCAAGCCTCCTTGGCGCCCAGGGAAAGCATTTTCGCCGCTGCAGTCGTCGAGTTGGGCTCACCTTGCTCAGCGCGACTCCCTCTCTCGACCCGCCACCGTCAGATTTATGTAAACGAGGTTTATGTTGAAGAACCATCATTAGTTCCAGCATCGTCTAGGCCCTATCAGAAATACTCGTCCACTTCCAGCCGAAACCAAAATTTGTTTCTAAGGCCTTCGTTGCCCTCTTGGCGGCAAGGATGTTTTTCTTAGGCAAATGCTGAGCGTCCTGTTTTGTCATGTTAGTTTCCGACAGTTCGTTGGAATCTTGTCTAAGTTTTACACAGAAGGACACAGGGTCGTCATCTTTTATCTGAGCTATATCTCCACTGCTATATCACACTGCTGCCTGATGTCTGGACTGTGGAAAACGCTTTCAATTCAAATACAAACGGCTATTTTTTGGGCCTTCACATTGCCCTTGACAAAAAGTTAAGCGCCATTTTCCTTAACCCTAGAACCCACCGATCTTTCGCGAACCTTATTTCCAGTTAAACTAACCCGCATGATGTTCTAACTAGTTCCTTTTCAAGAGTGTATACAGATCACACAATTCCTTTTTGTTTGCCTTAAAGAAAAGTTGAACTGACTTAACATGGGCGCGGTCTATTTTGTGGCATTTCTTTCTGAAAATACCTTTCTTTTTCCTGAGTTTGATCCAAAATTCCTCCTCTTATAACGTCCTCCACCCCGCTGTTTACTAATTTTTATATTTATTATAGCGGCCAGTTTGCACAGTTCTGAGAGCGCGGGTACTACTGACCAGAGGTCCTCTGAATCCGTCCTGTTTTCTATGCATTTTGGCTTAACTTTGAAGCTTATATCCTAGAACGCGCACTTCGTTTATTCTGCGTTTTTTTTTCTTCAACAACTGGAAATAGGAGCAAGAACAGCGGCTGTGAAACTGTCGAAACGAGTAAAACAATATGCGATGAAGTTAGTAGTAGGGGGTGGGGATTATAGACGATTAGCCGGCCTGCGGGGCCTCCCACCGCTCAGATTTCGGGATTTCTGAGTTGCCTGCATGCCTTGTGAAGCTCGTGTAGTGTGATACAGTAGTGCGGGGCTATCCCTGCATAGCGACCTTGTGTGTGGTATGTAATTTAAGAGGCTGAAGTGAAATGTAATGTTTAAGGAGAACATTCCTACTGCTCTTCGAAGGTGGGGTGTGGCAAGGGTGAATTCTGCTTATCTAGTACTCTTGTATGATGTGATGCTTTTGGTTCTGAGTATATTATGTCGCTTTTTGTTGTGTTTATATGTCATTGTAAATATTTCATTCATGTTGATATTTTAGTTTTTTTTTTCTCAACTGCCTCACCTGTAGCTGTCTTGTAAACAACTGAGCAAATACGGTGCCTTAGGATTGTGGGCGCAGGGTGCCTCTCAAGCTGCATTCAAGCAGCTTTTTTCCCTGCGTCCTCTCTCTACCATCGATACCTGTGCCACTAAGAGCGAGAAATAAACTTCAACTTCAACGACTTCACGGAGTGTCTCACTCGTTATACATGTCTGAAGTAAGTCACCAAAGCCGTGGAGCAGAGGGGATATTTTTTATTTTGTGTTATTCATCAATACGAGGGTAACAGGTTAATCATTTTTAAAGATAACTGATTAGAAAGCAGAAGAAAACACAATCACATGCCACCGGAGGGATCCGAACCCACGACCTCCGACTTTCGCGCGGGTTCACAACATATTAAAAATAATTCAACCCAAAGAGCGTAAACAGTGTAACTTTTTCCCAGTATTGTCCTTCGCATGCGCGAGTACACTCCAGCCAAGCCTCCTCGTCTGTTATTTTCGCTGCACGTGTGCGTCCAAGAGCGACGTTTCCTAAGCCAACAACACAAGTAATTAGGTGCATCTTCAAGGCCCTCCCAGAAATACTCGTGCATTTCCAGTCAAAGCCAAACTTCGTTTCGAAGGCAATTATTAATACTGCTCGAATTAACGAAATTGTCACGACGGCACTGCTTTCATAAGTAGGCTAAAGCGTAGGAAAATTTTCAGCTGGGAGGTAGAAAGAAACTGGCTGACAAGTTTCTCACACTCCCTTTTTCTGACGCAAGCTGCGCAGGTAAAAACTTTTTCAGCTATTAAGAACTATTTTCAGAACTAGATTTGCTTTCTTTTTAATATATAATTGACACAGCAGCTCTCCCCATGAAATCACAGTCCTTGGGTTACATACGCAAAACAGCCACTGCAGCTTTGGTGCCCCTCCTGTCTCTGATGTGAACTTTTATGCTACTTTCGGTGTTTGAGTGTGCTTAGTTCCAGAGTACTTTTTCACCTTGGTTAGGAAAGGGAACATCAGTATGCCTTCGAAATTTCCTGCTTTGCGAGATTTTAAACCACATATCTCATCGAGACGCACAGAAATAAGTCAGTTTTCAGCTGACAAAAACACGGCGGCATTATACTTCCAATTCACAGCCAAAGCTGTGAATCCAGGTAAAACAACTGGCTGCATATTATCGAAGCTCGCGGCTTTTGCAGTTTTGACTTGGCCGAGAGCAGCATCTAAAAGAGAAGCAGTTTTACCAGGATCGCGCAAATATCCGGCAATTTGAGAAGGCTAGAATTTTTATGCAGCTCATATTTAGCCCTACGTCGGGTCGCCAAAGCCCCCTGTCATCATTTATGAGAAAACACCTTTACAACGGTGTGATGGGATTATTTTGCCAGCATTAGTTATGAGGAAACGAAGGTTGAGCAATGCTCATACGAACCAGTATTGCCCGATGGCGGGGCATAGTCAAAGTATAGAAAACTGTCAGCCGGAAAATAGCCAGCGATGCATCAAGACGAGACAGTTAAGAGCCAAAAAATTATGCAACGTTGTGGCTACGAAATTGCCAACGCATCTGCCATTGCAATGTGCACTTTAAACTCCAACACAATAAGCTAAAAACATCAGGCGACAAAGCAGGAAGTGAAACGTACCTCCTATGCAAAATCCGATGCCCTTAAATACAATCACGTTTATTTGAAAGGTGAGAAATGGAGCCAACAAAACGCGGACACGCGCTTTCTTTTTCCGCTGTTCCGAACCTTTGAAGTTATGCATCAGCTAGCCATTTCTGGGCAGAGGAGGAAGTGAAAACTGAGTCTGTCAATCTTATTTAAGTTATCGCGATCGGAAGGAAAACTGCATCAAGAAGTTTCCTTAAAAATTATGAAGTGGCCCCAATGCCGAACCGTCTAGAAGGAAGCCAGGAAAAAGTTGCAGTAGGCCTATCCGGCGGCCATTTTCAACCCAACGTTTTGGGACCGATTCGGTCCCAGGAATTCAGGGGTGCTTGAAATGTTACCCAGCAGCAGACATCCTCCTTCACTTTCCCTTTGTTAACGCGCGGCAAACACGGAGGTAGCAGCAGTGAGAGGATAAAAGAAAAGGAAAGGAAATTAGCACGGGCCTGTGACTGGCGAGTTGTCACCGCCACCACTGCAGGCGTGCTGATAGGGAGGATAATAGGTAGAGGGGGAGAGGAAGGATATGGCGCCCCTGGAATCTTATTCTTCATCCTGGAGGAATGCTGTCAACTGTGATCCCAGCTTCCTGGTTTCCTGGAACTTTTTGACTACCCTTAGCTGGCAAGCATGTCTTGGGTGCAGTGATTGTTGGCCATGCCTTTTAAAGCGCAGCTCTTTGGCGTCCGTTCCTGGGTTTCGCGTCGTCGTCGGCGTTGTCGTCAGCCTCGTAACCAGCTCCGCCCCCCTTTCATCCCCCGAGCGCTAGCAGCGACCGACTGATACCGCTGGATGCCGCTGACGCCGCTAGAGAGTCAAGATAACGTGACTGCATAGAACACCGTCGCCGCCATGCAGAAAGAGGAGGAAAGGGTCCCCCCCCCCCCCTGTTCTTGTGTGGCGGATAGGGTGCTCTTCAGTTGCCGACGCGCCGGTTATTTCACGTAGGCCCCGGCACGTCGACGAATACGTGACCACCTTCCCATGGCTAGACCTGGTTCTTAGCGCTGCGGAAGCGAGGGTATCATATTGTTTGTGTCGGCATCGGCGGCGTTGTCCCTGAAACCAACTCCGCAGCTGGGGTTGACTCACTATCGGCGTCAGCGGCATCAGTCAGTCGCTGCTATCTCTTCCCTCCTCCCTTTATCGTGTTGTCCGCTTGCTGCGCGCGCTTCTGCCCCCATCGTTTGCCGCTGGGTGTACACGCCGCCCCCTCCCCCCTCTTCCAGCGAAAAAAAAAAATTCTGTGATAGCGCATACATGTGTTGCTCGATTTCTTTGCCTCAATCTATCGAAAAGGTGAAACAGCTTATTTGCTGCGCTCAAATTTCGCATTAGGATGTAACGTAATCGTTGGTAATTTTTTCGTCGTGTTGCCGGAACTCGGTGCAATGTAGTTGCGGTGGACAAAGAGAAGTTTTTGTAAGCACCTGGTGGCGTTCCTGAAACGCAGACACGATGCGCGTCCACGTGGCTGCAGCAGGCTTTGTAATGCAGGTTTCACATGCAAGCCAAAGCGCTAGAGAATCCTGCTGCCACGACTCAAAAACCTGTTCTGAATCGCCGCAGCGATGAGCGGCGGGGTTCGAAAAGTTGGAAATTTTCGCTGCGACGCGGAAAACGCAATGCAATATTCTGTTTTTTGAATCTTTTTCGTGGTTTCCACAAGACAAATAGCGGTGAAATTTGTCGTAATTAAACACTTTATATATTTTCTTCATTGCCTTCGTGAACACAGTTTTTGAGTCCCGTACACGTGGCAAGCGGCTGGTAGTGGCGCCCGATTCCCTCATGCAGCTGTCAAGCAGCAGCTTGCCTGGAGGCGGTACCACGCTAGCGGCGGTCAGCAGACGTTTTTTGTCATGTTTGTGTGAGCGGTGTGGCTCATCCGTTTGCGCTAGAAAAATGATATTGAGCGCATTGTAAAGATAATTGTATCTTCTTTGCGATGGTATGTGTCGCTAAAAGCTATTCGCGTTAGTATAATAGCAGTGAGCAAAAGAGTGAGGGGCATAAAACGATATTTTTGCTCGACTTGCCTGCGTTTGATGTGCTGTTTACGAAAACTACTGCTCCGAAAAGAAAACTGCTTCTGCAGCTTTCCGATTAAGTGTGACTCGAGAACCTCACAGGCAAGTTATTGAGTTATATTGGGTAGTTATTTAGAACTGGTGCCATAAATAAGTGTGAAATTTAAAAGAATGACGCATTAATAACTTCTAGTCCAATTCATAAATCACAAAAATATTTAGCAGGATTGTAGATAGTACCCATGTTGTTAATGCTTGAAAATTTCATTGAGCTACATGTCATAATTTTATAGTTTTCATTGTTCAAAGTTGGTCGTAACCTTGAAACTGCGCTTTTTTGATCTGAGTTTTAGAAGCAAGTAAACGTCGTATAGGGAACAAATTCGGCACACGAAATATTTAGGAAATACTGCAGATCCTCTGAAGGCGGAATTTCGCTATCACAAACAGAACGGTAGTACTGCGCCATTCAATTGCGCCATTTTTTGGTGCGCCGTAACCTCCGCCAAATACATCCAGCGCGAAAGATCACTGTTATATTCCAGGCTTTTTTTACAGGAACTGAAGTCGCTGGTCTTACTACTACCAGTGATGTAAATTTTGGTATGATAAACGACTCATGTTAGCTCGCACTCGCCCCTTTGTTGGTCGACGGGGCTGCTGCGTTTGAATCTCGCGGGCGTTTTGACTCAACAATGGAGTTCCGCCGGTCAACGACAGTGGCGCTGTCAAACATTTTGAAGCAAGACTTACGAGACAGACGACTGACTTCGCTGAAACCTCTCCTGCCTTTCGGTCGTTTTTTCGGCTGCTCAGCAGGCTGTCATCGGCGTGTCGTGCTGTTTTGCTTGTTGGTGTTTTTTTTTACTGTGCTTTTGTATTTGTGTGCAGCGCCGTTCTTTATCACTTTATCTTGCCAGTTTATTTTTGTGTGAAAGTGTCAAATGGGGAATCGGCGGAAATACCTTCAGCGCAAAAGGTCGACGATGACAAAGCTTCGTACGCGCATGGCTGATGTCAGGGCCAAACGCAGGTGAGCCATTCGGACCACAATTTTGTTATTAGTATGTGCATTGAAGCCCCAACTGTACCTGTGTCGCGTGCGTGAGCTACCTCGTAGTGTGTGTTATCGAGTGCGGTTTTTCATGAACGCGTGTGCAAGATTACCAGTGTCATGGCACTGTGACATTTCGTAAGGCGAGAGCAGAAATCTGCTGCATAATAATTTGTTCCTTAGCTGGGGGCCTGTAGAAGTGGCTCTAAATTGGAGAGTTGAGGGGCTTGTGTTTAGAAATAAGCGATGAGTTTTAAAAGTCACAGAGGGCATTGAGGGATATTTTATGTATATGACGACTCTCGTCCGGAGCATGCGCACGTCGCGGGTTGGATCCCAGATGTGGCAGATGGAATTTTTTTCTTCACTCCGCTCTGAAGTAAGTCTATAAACTGTTGGCATGTCTAAAAAATATACTACAGGTTATACAGGGCGATAAAATCACCTGCTGATTCTGCATTGCGCAAAACATTTCGCGTTTGCGTTTTGCATTCCTCCTGAGCTCGTTAGGAGCTCGCAGTGCGTGGAAGCGGCAGTTTGCGTTGTGGGGGGATGGGCACCTTTCTATGCGAGTGGCATTTGGCAGCTTATGTGCAGATTATGATGAGGGAGGGGCAAAGCGTGATGAAAAATCGTACGAGCGCACTGTGAGCCGTTGCTACTGCAGGTACTTTAGCACCGGTGATAAACTAGTTCTTAGCACCTGAAATTTTTTGCTGAGGAGGTTCAATTTTCTTCATTCATGCACCTAGCACGTGCCTATGATGCTGATTATCTTCTAGTTTCGTGCTAGGAGGCCGGTGCTTTCAAAGAAATATAATTGTGCTTGTGAAATTCACTTCATAACTGTGGCTAGAGAAATGCGCTAGTCAGTGCATGCTTCTGTTTCGTATTCACTGCAAGTAAATTCTTATTCTCCTACTTCGCTGCAAGAATAAATAGTGAAGTACAATTTAGGGATGTCGAAGAAGCGGTGGTAGTGGTTTATTTAAAAAATAAATAAATAAAAAAGTGAAGCAAAAGAGTGTTGCCGGCCGCGGCAATTGCTATCTAATATCTTAAGCACCCGAGTGTTGAAAAAGGGGCCAGAGAGCAAAACTTGTGATGAAAGTGATGGATGTTCAAGTGCCGCAGATGAAAACTGTGCACTATCCAGTGTACTTCTTTTGACACAGTGAGAACCATGCCAGCCATGTTATCAAGAAAAACAAGCAGTGTTTCATTGTTCCAGCAGCTTTGTATCACCCTGTATGGCGTAAGCAGAATATGTTTCTATCGTGCTCAGCAGGCTTTTATCCTAACATATTATCTGCTCTCATTGTTACAGTGGTAGCAAATGACTTAGACGTATGTAAGGACTTTTCAGTCCACTTGCTATGTTTATGCACATATTTTCTTTCCTTTTCCGCTGCTGCCCTCACATTTTTGTATGATGAGAGGTAAGCATATGTCTTTGTGTGTTCCTGAAACACTAAGTCAATGGAAAGTAACTGCAATGGTTGAGCAGTAAAGAACAAGCTAATACCCGTTTTGAGCACTGACATTTCCTGTCACTTCCTGGAAATAGACTCGCATATGACATTGGAATGGACTTGTTTGCTTGCAGGCAGCCACCATGATGTGCGGGGGAGTTGTGCAAGGCATCTCAACGTGCTTAGCAGATGTTGCAATAAAATGGTCCTGTTTTTATAAGGAACATGCGTTTGTCTTTTGAAAATGCACATCAATGGAAGCGAATGAAGCCTTCCGCTTTTGCCTCTACCGGTGGAAAAGTGCACGTGTGGACAGTGTGATTTCACTAGCATTGTAGTGAATGCAAAGCATGCCCCCAAAATTATATGTCAATCACACACTGCAAGAAAAAAAGAATGCGCGGATAACATTCTTGAAAGGTATATGGGAGCGTAGCTGGTGATATGCATGCGCACAATGCAGCACAAACAATGCCAGCATCTCTTGCCATTGTTTGCACTGCATGAAATACCAGTACCTTCCCTCAGCGGTGTGCAAACCACGGATACCGAAATCGTTAGAAATGAAATTAGTT
>NW_028317646.1:0-50378 GCF_055824585.1 Amblyomma mixtum
TCGAACACTTCGTTTTACCAGTGTTCGTGAGTGTGAATTCAAAAACGTAATATCTCCAGAACTGCGTGAAATGCACGTATTCGTGCTTAACTCGACGTGCCACGTCGTTTTAGAGCAAAACAAGCTAGATTCGAACACTTCGTTTTACCAGTGTTCGTGAGTGTGAATTCAAAAACGTAATATCTCCAGAACTGCGTGAAATGCACGTATTCGTGCTTAACTCGACGTGCCACGTCGTTTTAGAGCAAAACAAGCTAGATTCGAACACTTCGTTTTACCAGTGTTCGTGAGTGTGAACTCAAAAACGTAATATCTCCAGAACTGCGTGAAATGCACGTATTCGTGCTTAACTCGACGTGGCACGTCGTTTTAGAGCAAAACAAGCTAGATTCGAACACTTCGTTTTACCAGTGTTCGTGAGTGTGAATTCAAAAACGTAATATCTCCAGAACTGCGTGAAATGCACGTATTCGTGCTTAACTCGACGTGCCACGTCGTTTTAGAGCAAAACAAGCTAGATTCGAACACTTCGTTTTACCAGTGTTCGTGAGTGTGAACTCAAAAACGTAATATCTCCAGAACTGCGTGAAATGCACGTATTCGTGCTTAACTCGACGTGGCACGTCGTTTTAGAGCAAAACAAACTAGATTCGAACACTTCGTTTTACCAGTGTTCGTGTGTGTGAGTTCAAAAACGTAATATCTCCAGAACTGCGTGAAATGCACGTATTCGTGCTTAACTCGACGTGGCACGTCGTTTTAGAGCAAAACAAGCTAGATTCGAACACTTCGTTTTACCAGTGTTCGTGAGTGTGAACTCAAAAACGTAATATCTCCAGAACTGCGTGAAATGCACGTATTCGTGCTTAACTCGACGTGGCACGTCGTTTTAGAGCAAAACAAGCTTGATTCGAACACTTCGTTTTACCAGTGTTCGTGAGTGTGAACTCAAAAACGTAATATCTCCAGAACTGCGTGAAATGCACGTATTCGTGCTTAACTCGACGTGGCACGTCGTTTTAGAGCAAAACAAACTAGATTCGAACACTTCGTTTTACCAGTGTTCGTGAGTGTGAACTCAAAAACGTAATATCTCCAGAACTGCGTGAAATGCATGTATTCGTGCTTAACTCGACGTGGCACGTCGTTTTAGAGCAAAACAAGCTTGATTCGAACACTTCGTTTTACCAGTGTGCGTGAGTGTGAACTCAAAAACGTAATATCTCCAGAACTGCGTGAAACGCACGTATTCGTGCTTAACTCGACGTGGCACGTCGTTTTACAGCAAAACAAGCTAGATTCGAACACTTCGTTTTACCAGTGTTCGTGAGTGTGAACTCAAAAACGTAATATCTCCAGAACTGCGTGAAATGCACGTATTCGTGCTTAACTCGACGTGGCACGTCGTTTTAGAGCAAAACAAACTAGATTCGAACACTTCGTTTTACCAGTGTTCGTGTGTGTGAGTTCAAAAACGTAATATCTCCAGAACTGCGTGAAATGCACGTATTCGTGCTTAACTCGACGTGCCACGTCGTTTTAGAGCAAAACAAGCTAGATTAGAACACTTCGTTTTACCAGTGTTCGTGAGTGTGAATTCAAAAACGTAATATCTCCAGAACTGCGTGAAATGCACGTATTCGTGCTTAACTCGACGTGGCACGTCGTTTTAGAGCAAAACAAGCTAGATTCGAACACTTCGTTTTACCAGTGTTCGTGAGTGTGAACTCGAAAACGTAATATCTCCAGAACTGCGTGAAATGCACGTATTCGTGCGTAACTAGACGTGGCACGTCGTTTTAGAGCAAAACAAGCTAGATTCGAACACTTCGTTTTACCAGTGTTCGTGAGTGTGAACTCAAAAACGTAATATCTCCAGAACTGCGTGAAATGCATGTATTCGTGCTTAACTCGACGTGGCACGTCGTTTTAGAGCAAAACAAACTAGATTCGAACACTTCGTTTTACCAGTGTTCGTGAGTGTGAACTCAAAAACGTAATATCTCCAGAACTGCGTGAAATGCACGTATTCGTGCTTAACTCGACGTGCCACGTCGTTTTAGAGCAAAACAAGCTAGATTCGAACACTTCGTTTTACCAGTGTTCGTGAGTGTGAACTCAAAAACGTAATATCTCCAGAACTGCGTGAAATGCACGTATTCGTGCTTAACTCGACGTGGCACGTCGTTTTAGAGCAAAACAAGCTAGATTCGAACACTTCGTTTTACCAGTGTTCGTGAGTGTGAACTCAAAAACGTAATATCTCCAGAACTGCGTGAAATGCACGTATTCGTGCTTAACTCGACGTGGCACGTCGTTTTAGAGCAAAACAAGCTAGATTCGAACACTTCGTTTTACCAGTGTTCGTGAGTGTGAACTCAAAAACGTAATATCTCCAGAACTGCGTGAAATGCACGTATTCGTGCTTAACTCGACGTGGCACGTCGTTTTAGAGCAAAACAAGCTAGATTCGAACACTTCGTTTTACCAGTGTTCGTGAGTGTGAACTCAAAAACGTAATATCTCCAGAACTGCGTGAAATGCACGTATTCGTGCTTAACTCGACGTGCCACGTCGTTTTAGAGCAAAACAAGCTAGATTCGAACACTTCGTTTTACCAGTGTTCGTGAGTGTGAACTCAAAAACGTAATATCTCCAGAACTGCGTGAAATGCACGTATTCGTGCTTAACTCGACGTGGCACGTCGTTTTAGAGCAAAACAAGCTAGATTCGAACACTTCGTTTTACCAGTGTTCGTGAGTGTGAACTCAAAAACGTAATATCTCCAGAACTGCGTGAAATGCACGTATTCGTGCTTAACTCGACGTGGCACGTCGTTTTAGAGCAAAACAAACTAGATTCGAACACTTCGTTTTACCAGTGTTCGTGTGTGTGAAGTTCAAAAACGTAATATCTCCAGAACTGCGTGAAATGCACGTATTCGTGCTTAACTCGACGTGCCACGTCGTTTTAGAGCAAAACAAGCTAGATTCGAACACTTCGTTTTACCAGTGTTCGTGAGTGTGAACTCAAAAACGTAATATCTCCAGAACTGCGTGAAATGCACGTATTCGTGCTTAACTCGACGTGGCACGTCGTTTTAGAGCAAAACAAGCTAGATTCGAACACTTCGTTTTACCAGTGTTCGTGAGTGTGAACTCAAAAACGTAATATCTCCAGAACTGCGTGAAATGCACGTATTCGTGCTTAACTCGACGTGGCACGTCGTTTTAGAGCAAAACAAGCTAGATTCGAACACTTCGTTTTACCAGTGTTCGTGAGTGTGAACTCAAAAACGTAATATCTCCAGAACTGCGTGAAATGCACGTATTCGTGCTTAACTCGACGTGCCACGTCGTTTTAGAGCAAAACTAGATTCGAACACTTCGTTTTACCAGTGTTCGTGAGTGTGAACTCAAAAACGTAATATGTCCAGAACTGCGTGAAATGCACGTATTCGTGCTTAACTCGACGTGGCACGTCGTTTTAGAGCAAAACAAGCTAGATTCGAACACTTCGTTTTACCAGTGTTCGTGAGTGTGAACTCAAAAACGTAATATCTCCAGAACTGCGTGAAATGCACGTATTCTTGCTTAACTCGACGTGGCACGTCGTTTTAGAACAAAACAAACTAGATTCGAACACTTCGTTTTACCAGTGTTCGTGAGTGTGAACTCAAAAACGTAATATCTCCAGAAGTGCGTGAAACGCACGTATTCGTGCTTAACTCGACGTGGCACGTCGTTTTACAGCAAAACAAGCTAGATTCGAACACTTCGTTTAACCAGTGTTCGTGAGTGTGACTCGAAAACGTAATATCTCCAGAACTGCGTGAAATGCACGTATTCGTGCGTAACTCGACGTGGCACGTCGTTTTAGAGCAAAACAAACTAGATTCGAACACTTCGTTTTACCAGTGTTCGTGAGTGTGAACTCAAAAACGTAATATGTCCAGAACTGCGTGAAATGCACGTATTCGTGCTTAACTCGACGTGGCACGTCGTTTTAGAGCAAAACAAGCTAGATTCGAACACTTCGTTTTACCAGTGTTCGTGAGTGTGAATTCAAAAACGTAATATCTCCAGAACTGCGTGAAATGCACGTATTCTTGCTTAACTCGACGTGGCACGTCGTTTTAGAGCAAAACAAACTAGATTCGAACACTTCGTTTTACCAGTGTTCGTGAGTGTGAACTCAAAAACGTAATATCTCCAGAAGTGCGTGAAACGCACGTATTCGTGCTTAACTCGACGTGGCACGTCGTTTTACAGCAAAACAAGCTAGATTCGAACACTTCGTTTTACCAGTGTTCGTGAGTGTGACTCGAAAACGTAATATCTCCAGAACTGCGTGAAATGCACGTATTCGTGCGTAACTCGACGTGGCACGTCGTTTTAGAGCAAAACAAACTAGATTCGAACACTTCGTTTTACCAGTGTTCCTGTGTGTGAGTTCAAAAACGTAATATCTCCAGAACTGCGTGAAATGCACGTATTCGTGCTTAACTCGACGTGCCACGTCGTTTTAGAGCAAAACAAGCTAGATTCGAACACTTCGTTTTACCAGTGTTCGTGAGTGTGAATTCAAAAACGTAATATCTCCAGAACTGCGTGAAATGCACGTATTCGTGCTTAACTCGACGTGCCACGTCGTTTTAGAGCAAAACAAGCTAGATTCGAACACTTCGTTTTACCAGTGTTCGTGAGTGTGACTCGAAAACGTAATATCTCCAGAACTGCGTGAAATGCACGTATTCGTGCGTAACTCGACGTGGCACGTCGTTTTAGAGCAAAACAAGCTAGATTCGAACACTTCGTTTTACCAGTGTTCGTGAGTGTGAATTCAAAAACGTAATATCTCAAGAACTGCGTGAAATGCATGTATTCGTGCTTAACTCGACGTGGCACGTCGTTTTAGAGCAAAACAAACTAGATTCGAACACTTCGTTTTACCAGTGTTCGTGAGTGTGAACTCAGAAACGTAATATCTCCAGAACTGCGTGAAATGCACGTATTCGTGCTTAACTCGACGTGCCACGTCGTTTTAGAGCAAAACAAGCTAGATTCGAACACTTCGTTTTACCAGTGTTCGTGAGTGTGAACTCAAAAACGTAATATCTCCAGAACTGCGTGAAATGCACGTATTCGTGCTTAACTCGACGTGCCACGTCGTTTTAGAGCAAAACAAACTAGATTCGAACACTTCGTTTTACCAGTGTTCGTGAGTGTGAACTCAAAAACGTAATATCTCCAGAACTGCGTGAAATGCACGTATTCGTGCTTAACTCGACGTGGCACGTCGTTTTAGAGCAAAACAAGCTAGATTCGAACACTTCGTTTTACCAGTGTTCGTGAGTGTGAACTCAAAAACGTAATATCTCCAGAACTGCGTGAAATGCACGTATTCGTGCTTAACTCGACGTGGCACGTCGTTTTAGAGCAAAACAAACTAGATTCGAACACTTCGTTTTACCAGTGTTCGTGAGTGTGAACTCAAAAACGTAATATCTCCAGAACTGCGTGAAATGCACGTATTCGTGCTTAACTCCACGTGCCACGTCGTTTTAGAGCAAAACAAGCTAGATTCGAACACTTCGTTTTACCAGTGTTCGTGAGTGTGAACTCAAAAACGTAATATCTCCAGAACTGCGTGAAATGCACGTATTCGTGCTTAACTCGACGTGGCACGTCGTTTTAGAGCAAAACAAGCTAGATTCGAACACTTCGTTTTACCAGTGTTCGTGAGTGTGAACTCAAAAACGTAATATCTCCAGAACTGCGTGAAATGCACGTATTCGTGCTTAACTCGACGTGGCACGTCGTTTTAGAGCAAAACAAACTAGATTCGAACACTTCGTTTTACCAGTGTTCGTGAGTGTGAACTCAAAAACGTAATATCTCCAGAACTGCGTGAAATGCACGTATTCGTGCTTAACTCGACGTGCCACGTCGTTTTAGAGCAAAACAAACTAGATTCGAACACTTCGTTTTACCAGTGTTCGTGAGTGTGAACTCAAAAACGTAATATCTCCAGAACTGCGTGAAATGCACGTATCCGTGCTTAACTCGACGTGGCACGTCGTTTTAGAGCAAAACACGCTAGATTCGAACACTTCGTTTTACCAGTGTTCGTGAGTGTGAACTCAAAAACGTAATATCTCCAGAACTGCGTGAAATGCACGTATTCGTGCTTAACTCGACGTGGCACGTCGTTTTAGAGCAAAACAAGCTAGATTCGAACACTTCGTTTTACCAGTGTTCGTGAGTGTGAATTCAAAAACGTAATATCTCCAGAACTGCGTGAAATGCACGTATTCGTGCTTAACTCGACGTGGCACGTCGTTTTAGAGCAAAACAAACTAGATTCGAACACTTCGTTTTACCAGTGTTCGTGAGTGTGAACTCAAAAACGTAATATCTCCAGAACTGCGTGAAATGCACGTATTCGTGCTTAACTCGACGTGCCACGTCGTTTTAGAGCAAAACAAACTAGATTCGAACACTTCGTTTTACCAGTGTTCGTGAGTGTGAACTCAAAAACGTAATATGTCCAGAACTGCGTGAAATGCACGTATTCGTGCGTAACTCGACGTGGCACGTCGTTTTAGAGCAAAACAAACTAGATTCGAACACTTCGTTTTACCAGTGTTCGTGAGTGTGAACTCAAAAACGTAATATGTCCAGAACTGCGTGAAATGCACGTATTCGTGCTTAACTCGACGTGGCACGTCGTTTTAGAGCAAAACAAGCTAGATTCGAACACTTCGTTTTACCAGTGTTCGTGAGTGTGAATTCAAAAACGTAATATCTCCAGAACTGCGTGAAATGCACGTATTCTTGCTTAACTCGACGTGGCACGTCGTTTTAGAGCAAAACAAACTAGATTCGAACACTTCGTTTTACCAGTGTTCGTGAGTGTGAACTCAAAAACGTAATATCTCCAGAAGTGCGTGAAACGCACGTATTCGTGCTTAACTCGACGTGGCACGTCGTTTTACAGCAAAACAAGCTAGATTCGAACACTTCGTTTTACCAGTGTTCGTGAGTGTGACTCGAAAACGTAATATCTCCAGAACTGCGTGAAATGCACGTATTCGTGCGTAACTCGACGTGGCACGTCGTTTTAGAGCAAAACAAACTAGATTCGAACACTTCGTTTTACCAGTGTTCGTGTGTGTGAGTTCAAAAACGTAATATCTCCAGAACTGCGTGAAATGCACGTATACGTGCTTAACTCGACGTGCCACGCGAATACGTGCATTTCACGCAGTTCTGGACATATTACGTTTTTGAATTCACACTCACGAACACTGGTAAAACGAAGTGTTCGAATCTAGCTTGTTTTGCTCTAAAACGACGTGGCACGTCGAGTTAAGCACGAATTTCACGCAGTTCTGGAGATATTACGTTTTCGAGTTCACACTCACGAACACTGGTAAAACGAAGTGTTCGAATCTAGCTTGTTTTGCTCTAAAACGAGCATGTTTTGCTCTAAAACGTATTCGTGCTTAACTCGACGTGGCTCGACGTGCCACGTCGTGCCACGTCGAGTTAAGCACGAATACGTGCATTTCACGCAGTTCTGGAGATATTAAGTTTTTGAAGTCACACACACGAACACTGGTGAAACGAAGTGTTCGAATCTAGTTTGTTTTGCTCTAAAAACGACGTGCCACGTCGAGTTAAGCACGAATACGTGCATTTCACGCAGTTCTGGAGATATTACGTTTTTGAGTTCACACTCACGAACACTGGTAAAACGAAGTGTTCGAATCTAGCTTGTTTTGCTCTAAAACGACGTGGCACGTCGAGTTAAGCACGAATACGTGCATTTCACGCAGTTCTGGACATATTACGTTTTTGAATTCACACTCACGAACACTGGTAAAACGAAGTGTTCGAATCTAGCTTGTTTTGCTCTAAAACGACGTGGCACGTCGAGTTAAGCACGAATTTCACGCAGTTCTGGAGATATTACGTTTTCGAGTTCACACTCACGAACACTGGTAAAACGAAGTGTTCGAATCTAGCTTGTTTTGCTCTAAAACGACGTGGCACGTCGAGTTAAGCACGAATACGTGCATTTCACGCAGTTCTGGAGATATTAAGTTTTTGAAGTCACACACACGAACACTGGTGAAACGAAGTGTTCGAATCTAGTTTGTTTTGCTCTAAAACGACGTGCCACGTCGAGTTAAGCACGAATACGTGCATTTCACGCAGTTCTGGAGATATTACGTTTTTGAGTTCACACTCACGAACACTGGTAAAACGAAGTGTTCGAATCTAGCTTGTTTTGCTCTAAAACGTCGAGTTAAGCACGAATACGTGCATTTCACGCAGTTCTGGAGATATTACGTTTTTGAGTTCACACTCACGAACACTGGTAAAACGAAGTGTTCGAATCTTGTTTGTTTTGCTCTAAAACGACGTGGCACGTCGAGTTAAGCACGAATACGTGCATTTCACGCAGTTCTGGAGATATTACGTTTTTGAACTCACACACACGAACACTGGTAAAACGAAGTGTTCGAATCCAGTTTGTTTTGCTCTAAAACGACGTGGCACGTCGAGTTAAGCACGAATTGGTGCATTTCATGCAGTTCTGGAGATATTACTTTTTTGAACTCACACTCACGAACACTGGTAAAACGAAGTGTTCGAATCTAGTTTGTTTTGCTGTAAAACGACGTGCCACGTCGAGTTAGGCACGAATACGTGCATTTCACGCAGTTCTGGAGATATTACGTTTTTGAGTTCACACTCACGAACACTGGTAAAACGAAGTGTTCGAATCTAGTTTGTTTTGCTCTAAAACGACGTGCCACGTCGAGTTACGCACGAATACGTGCATTTCACGCAGTTCTGGAGATATTACGTTTTCGAGTCACACTCACGAACACTGGTAAAACGAAGTGTTCGAATCTAGCTTGTTTTGCTGTAAAACGACGTGCCACGTCGAGTTAAGCACGAATACGTGCGTTTCACGCAGTTCTGGAGATATTACGTTTTTGCGTTCACACTCACGCACACTGGTAAAACGAAGTGTTCGAATCAAGCTTGTTTTGCTCTAAAACGACGTGCCACGTCGAGTTAAGCACGAATACTTGCATTTCACGCAGTTCTGGAGATATTACGTTTTTGAGTTCACACTCACGAACACTGGTAAAACGAAGTGATCGAATCTAGCTTGTTTGCTGTAAAACGACGTGCCACGTCGAGTTAAGCACGAATACGTGCGTTTCACGCAGTTCTGGAGATATTACGTTTTTGAGTTCACACTCACGCACACTGGTAAAACGAGTGTTCGAATCAAGCTTGTTTTGCTCTAAAACGACGTGCCACGTCGAGTTAAGCACGAATACGTGCATTTCACGCAGTTCTGGAGATATTACGTTTTTGAGTTCACACTCACGAACACTGGTAAAACGAAGTGTTCGAATCTAGCTTGTTTTGCTCTAAAACGACGTGCCACGTCGAGTTAAGCACGAATACGTGCATTTCACGCAGTTCTGGAGATATTACGCTTTTGAGTTCACACTCACGCACACTGGTAAAACGAAGTGTTCGAATCTAGCTTGTTTTGCTCTAAAACGACGTGCCACGTTGAGTTAAGCACGAATACGTGCATTTCACGCAGTTCTGGAGATATTACGTTTTTGAGTTCACACTCACGAACACTGGTAAAACGAAGTGTTCGAATCTAGCTTGTTTTGCTCTAAAACGTCGAGTTAAGCACGAATACGTGCATTTCACGCAGTTCTGGAGATATTACGTTTTTGAGTTCACACTCACGAACACTGGTAAAACGAGGTGTTCGAATCTAGTTTGTTTTGCTCTAAAACGACGTGGCACGTCGAGTTAAGCACGAATACGTGCATTTCACGCAGTTCTGGAGATATTACGTTTTTGCTCACACACACGAACACTGGTAAAACGAAGTGTTCGAACCTAGCTTGTTTTGCTCTAAAACGACGTGCCACGTCGAGTTAAGCACGAATACATGCATTTCACGCAGTTCTGGAGATATTACGTTTTCGAGTTCACACTCACGAACACTGGTAAAACGAAGTGTTCGAATCTAGTTTGTTTTGCTCTAAAACGACGTGCCACGTCGAGTTACGCACGAATACGTGCATTTCACGCAGTTCTGGAGATATTACGTTTTCGAGTCACACTCACGAACACTGGTAAAACGAAGTGTTCGAATCTAGCTTGTTTTGCTGTAAAACGACGTGCCACGTCGAGTTAAGCACGAATACGTGCGTTTCACGCAGTTCTGGAGATATTACGTTTTTGAGTTCACACTCACGCACACTGGTAAAACGAAGTGTTCGAATCAAGCTTGTTTTGCTCTAAAACGACGTGCCACGTCGAGTTAAGCACGAATACTTGCATTTCACGCAGTTCTGGAGATATTACGTTTTTGAGTTCACACTCACGAACACTGGTAAAACGAAGTGTTCGAATCTAGCTTGTTTTCTGTAAAACGACGTGCCACGTCGAGTTAAGCACGAATACGTGCGTTTCACGCAGTTCTGGAGATATTACGTTTTTGAGTTCACACTCACGCACACTGGTAAAACGAGTGTTCGAATCAAGCTTGTTTTGCTCTAAAACGACGTGCCACGTCGAGTTAAGCACGAATACGTGCATTTCACGCAGTTCTGGAGATATTACGTTTTTGAGTTCACACTCACGAACACTGGTAAAACGAAGTGTTCGAATCTAGCTTGTTTTGCTCTAAAACGACGTGCCACGTCGAGTTAAGCACGAATACTTGCATTTCACGCAGTTCTGGAGATATTACGTTTTTGAGTTCACACTCACGAACACTGGTAAAACGAAGTGTTCGAATCAAGCTTGTTTTGCTCTAAAACGACGTGCCACGTCGAGTTAAGAACGAATACATGCATTTCACGCAGATCTGGAGATATTACGTTTTTGAGTTCGCACTCACGAACACTGGTAAAACGAAGTGTTCGAATCTAGCTTGTTTTGCTCTAAAACGACGTGCCACGTCGAGTTAAGCACGAATACGTGCATTTCACGCAGTTCTGGAGATATTACGTTTTTGAGTTCACACTCACGAACACTGGTAAAACGAAGTGTTCGAATCTAGCTTGTTTTGCTCTAAAACGACGTGGCACGTCGAGTTAAGCACGAATACGTGCATTTCACGCAGTTCTGGACATATTACGTTTTTGAATTCACACTCACGAACACTGGTAAAACGAAGTGTTCGATCTAGCTTGTTTTGCTCTAAAACGACGTGGCACGTCGAGTTAATCTTGAGGAAAAACACAGCGCACTCTTAAGACACGGACAAAGAAAGGCAAGACGATACAGCGCTGTATCGTCTTGCCTTTCTTTGTCCGTGTCTTAAGAGTGCGCTGAACGACGTGCCACGTCGAGTTAAGCACGAATACTTGCATTTCACGCAGTTCTGGAGATATTACGTTTTTGAGTTCACACTCACGAACACTGGTAAAACGAAGTGTTCGAATCTAGCTTGTTTTCTGTAAAACGACGTGCCACGTCGAGTTAAGCACGAATACGTGCGTTTCACGCAGTTCTGGAGATATTACGTTTTTGAGTTCACACTCACGCACACTGGTAAAACGAGTGTTCGAATCAAGCTTGTTTTGCTCTAAAACGACGTGCCACGTCGAGTTAAGCACGAATACGTGCATTTCACGCAGTTCTGGAGATATTACGTTTTTGAGTTCACACTCACGAACACTGGTAAAACGAAGTGTTCGAATCTAGCTTGTTTTGCTCTAAAACGACGTGCCACGTCGAGTTAAGCACGAATACGTGCATTTCACGCAGTTCTGGAGATATTACGTTTTTGAGTTCACACTCACGAACACTGGTAAAACGAAGTGTTCGAATCTAGCTTGTTTTGCTCTAAAACGACGTGCCACGTCGAGTTAAGCACGAATACGTGCATTTCACGCAGTTCTGGAGATATTACGTTTTTGAGTTCACACTCACGAACACTGGTAAAACGAAGTGTTCGAATCTAGCTTGTTTTGCTCTAAAATGACGTGGCACGTCGAGTTACGCACGAATACGTGCATTTCACGCAGTTCTAGAGATATTACGTTTTCGAGTCACACTCACGAACACTGGTAAAACGAAGTGTTCGAATCTAGCTTGTTTTGCTGTAAAACGACGTGCCACGTCGAGTTAAGCACGAATACGTGCGTTTCACGCAGTTCTGGAGATATTACGTTTTTGAGTTCACACTCACGCACACTGGTAAAACGAAGTGTTCGAATCAAGCTTGTTTTGCTCTAAAACGACGTGCCACGTCGAGTTAAGCACGAATACATGCATTTCACGCAGTTCTGGAGATATTACGTTTTTGAGTTCACACTCACGAACACTGGTAAAACGAAGTGTTCGAATCTAGCTTGTTTTGCTCTAAAACGACTTGCCACGTCGAGTTAAGCACGAATACGTGCATTTCACGCAGTTCTGGAGATATTACGCTTTTGAGTTCACACTCACGCACACTGGTAAAACGAAGTGTTCGAATCTAGCTTGTTTTGCTCTAAAACGACGTGCCACGTTGAGTTAAGCACGAATACGTGCATTTCACGCAGTTCTGGAGATATTACGTTTTTGAGTTCACACTCACGAACACTGGTAAAACGAAGTGTTCGAATCTAGCTTGTTTTGCTCTAAAACGTCGAGTTAAGCACGAATACGTGCATTTCACGCAGTTCTGGAGATATTACGTTTTTGAGTTCACACTCACGAACACTGGTAAAACGAGGTGTTCGAATCTAGTTTGTTTTGCTCTAAAACGACGTGGCACGTCGAGTTAAGCACGAATACGTGCATTTCACGCAGTTCTGGAGATATTACGTTTTTGAACTCACACACACGAACACTGGTAAAACGAAGTGTTCGAATCCAGTTTGTTTTGCTCTAAAACGACGTGGCACGTCGAGTTAAGCACGAATTGGTGCATTTCACGCAGTTCTGGAGATATTACGTTTTTGAACTCACACTCACGAACACTGGTAAAACGAAGTGTTCGAATCTAGTTTGTTTTGCTGTAAAACGACGTGCCACGTCGAGTTAGGCACGAATACGTGCATTTCACGCAGTTCTGGAGATATTACGTTTTTGAGTTCACACTCACGAACACTGGTAAAACGAAGTGTTCGAATCTAGTTTGTTTTGCTCTAAAACGACGTGCCACGTCGAGTTACGCACGAATACGTGCATTTCACGCAGTTCTGGAGATATTACGTTTTCGAGTCACACTCACGAACACTGGTAAAACGAAGTGTTCGAATCTAGCTTGTTTTGCTGTAAAACGACGTGCCACGTCGAGTTAAGCACGAATACGTGCGTTTCACGCAGTTCTGGAGATATTACGTTTTTGAGTTCACACTCACGCACACTGGTAAAACGAAGTGTTCGAATCAAGCTTGTTTTGCTCTAAAACGACGTGCCACGTCGAGTTAAGCACGAATACGTGCATTTCACGCAGTTCTGGAGATATTACGTTTTTGCTCACACACACGAACACTGGTAAAACGAAGTGTTCGAACCTAGCTTGTTTTGCTCTAAAACGACGTGCCACGTCGAGTTAAGCACGAATACATGCATTTCACGCAGTTCTGGAGATATTACGTTTTTGAGTTCACACTCACGAACACTGGTAAAACGAAGTGTTCGAATCTAGTTTGTTTTGCTCTAAAACGACGTGCCACGTCGAGTTACGCACGAATACGTGCATTTCACGCAGTTCTGGAGATATTACGTTTTCGAGTCACACTCACGAACACTGGTAAAACGAAGTGTTCGAATCTAGCTTGTTTTGCTGTAAAACGACGTGCCACGTCGAGTTAAGCACGAATACGTGCGTTTCACGCAGTTCTGGAGATATTACGTTTTTGAGTTCACACTCACGCACACTGGTAAAACGAAGTGTTCGAATCAAGCTTGTTTTGCTCTAAAACGACGTGCCACGTCGAGTTAAGCACGAATACTTGCATTTCACGCAGTTCTGGAGATATTACGTTTTTGAGTTCACACTCACGAACACTGGTAAAACGAAGTGTTCGAATCTAGCTTGTTTTCTGTAAAACGACGTGCCACGTCGAGTTAAGCACGAATACGTGCGTTTCACGCAGTTCTGGAGATATTACGTTTTTGAGTTCACACTCACGCACACTGGTAAAACGAGTGTTCGAATCAAGCTTGTTTTGCTCTAAAACGACGTGCCACGTCGAGTTAAGCACGAATACGTGCATTTCACGCAGTTCTGGAGATATTACGTTTTTGAGTTCACACTCACGAACACTGGTAAAACGAAGTGTTCGAATCTAGCTTGTTTTGCTCTAAAACGACGTGCCACGTCGAGTTAAGCACGAATACGTGCATTTCACGCAGTTCTGGAGATATTACGTTTTTGAGTTCACACTCACGAACACTGGTAAAACGAAGTGTTCGAATCTAGTTTGTTTTGCTCTAAAACGACGTGCCACGTCGAGTTACGCACGAATACGTGCATTTCACGCAGTTCTGGAGATATTACGTTTTCGAGTCACACTCACGAACACTGGTAAAACGAAGTGTTCGAATCTAGCTTGTTTTGCTGTAAAACGACGTGCCACGTCGAGTTAAGCACGAATACGTGCGTTTCACGCAGTTCTGGAGATATTACGTTTTTGAGTTCACACTCACGCACACTGGTAAAACGAAGTGTTCGAATCAAGCTTGTTTTGCTCTAAAACGACGTGCCACGTCGAGTTAAGCACGAATACTTGCATTTCACGCAGTTCTGGAGATATTACGTTTTTGAGTTCACACTCACGAACACTGGTAAAACGAAGTGTTCGAATCTAGCTTGTTTTCTGTAAAACGACGTGCCACGTCGAGTTAAGCACGAATACGTGCGTTTCACGCAGTTCTGGAGATATTACGTTTTTGAGTTCACACTCACGCACACTGGTAAAACGAGTGTTCGAATCAAGCTTGTTTTGCTCTAAAACGACGTGCCACGTCGAGTTAAGCACGAATACGTGCATTTCACGCAGTTCTGGAGATATTACGTTTTTGAGTTCACACTCACGAACACTGGTAAAACGAAGTGTTCGAATCTAGCTTGTTTTGCTCTAAAACGACGTGCCACGTCGAGTTAAGCACGAATACGTGCATTTCACGCAGTTCTGGAGATATTACGTTTTTGAGTTCACACTCACGAACACTGGTAAAACGAAGTGTTCGAATCTAGCTTGTTTTGCTCTAAAACGACGTGCCACGTCGAGTTAAGCACGAATACGTGCATTTCACGCAGTTCTGGAGATATTAAGTTTTTGAGTTCACACTCACGAACACTGGTAAAACGAAGTGTTCGAATCTAGCTTGTTTTGCTCTAAAATGACGTGGCACGTCGAGTTACGCACGAATACGTGCATTTCACGCAGTTCTGGAGATATTACGTTTTCGAGTCACACTCACGAACACTGGTAAAACGAAGTGTTCGAATCTAGCTTGTTTTGCTGTAAAACGACGTGCCACGTCGAGTTAAGCACGAATACGTGCGTTTCACGCAGTTCTGGAGATATTACGTTTTTGAGTTCACACTCACGCACACTGGTAAAACGAAGTGTTCGAATCAAGCTTGTTTTGCTCTAAAACGACGTGCCACGTCGAGTTAAGCACGAATACTTGCATTTCACGCAGTTCTGGAGATATTACGTTTTTGAGTTCACACTCACGAACACTGGTAAAACGAAGTGTTCGAATCTAGCTTGTTTTCTGTAAAACGACGTGCCACGTCGAGTTAAGCACGAATACGTGCGTTTCACGCAGTTCTGGAGATATTACGTTTTTGAGTTCACACTCACGCACACTGGTAAAACGAGTGTTCGAATCAAGCTTGTTTTGCTCTAAAACGACGTGCCACGTCGAGTTAAGCACGAATACGTGCATTTCACGCAGTTCTGGAGATATTACGTTTTTGAGTTCACACTCACGAACACTGGTAAAACGAAGTGTTCGAATCTAGCTTGTTTTGCTCTAAAACGACGTGCCACGTCGAGTTAAGCACGAATACGTGCATTTCACGCAGTTCTGGAGATATTACGTTTTTGAGTTCACACTCACGAACACTGGTAAAACGAAGTGTTCGAATCTAGCTTGTTTTGCTCTAAAACGACGTGCCACGTCGAGTTAAGCACGAATACGTGCATTTCACGCAGTTCTGGAGATATTAAGTTTTTGAGTTCACACTCACGAACACTGGTAAAACGAAGTGTTCGAATCTAGCTTGTTTTGCTCTAAAATGACGTGGCACGTCGAGTTACGCACGAATACGTGCATTTCACGCAGTTCTGGAGATATTACGTTTTCGAGTCACACTCACGAACACTGGTAAAACGAAGTGTTCGAATCTAGCTTGTTTTGCTGTAAAACGACGTGCCACGTCGAGTTAAGCACGAATACGTGCGTTTCACGCAGTTCTGGAGATATTACGTTTTTGAGTTCACACTCACGCACACTGGTAAAACGAAGTGTTCGAATCAAGCTTGTTTTGCTCTAAAACGACGTGCCACGTCGAGTTAAGCACGAATACATGCATTTCACGCAGTTCTGGAGATATTACGTTTTTGAGTTCACACTCACGAACACTGGTAAAACGAAGTGTTCGAATCTAGCTTGTTTTGCTCTAAAACGACTTGCCACGTCGAGTTAAGCACGAATACGTGCATTTCACGCAGTTCTGGAGATATTACGCTTTTGAGTTCACACTCACGCACACTGGTAAAACGAAGTGTTCGAATCTAGCTTGTTTTGCTCTAAAACGACGTGCCACGTTGAGTTAAGCACGAATACGTGCATTTCACGCAGTTCTGGAGATATTACGTTTTTGAGTTCACACTCACGAACACTGGTAAAACGAAGTGTTCGAATCTAGCTTGTTTTGCTCTAAAACGTCGAGTTAAGCACGAATACGTGCATTTCACGCAGTTCTGGAGATATTACGTTTTTGAGTTCACACTCACGAACACTGGTAAAACGAGGTGTTCGAATCTAGTTTGTTTTGCTCTAAAACGACGTGGCACGTCGAGTTAAGCACGAATACGTGCATTTCACGCAGTTCTGGAGATATTACGTTTTTGAACTCACACACACGAACACTGGTAAAACGAAGTGTTCGAATCCAGTTTGTTTTGCTCTAAAACGACGTGGCACGTCGAGTTAAGCACGAATTGGTGCATTTCACGCAGTTCTGGAGATATTACGTTTTTGAACTCACACTCACGAACACTGGTAAAACGAAGTGTTCGAATCTAGTTTGTTTTGCTGTAAAACGACGTGCCACGTCGAGTTAGGCACGAATACGTGCATTTCACGCAGTTCTGGAGATATTACGTTTTTGAGTTCACACTCACGAACACTGGTAAAACGAAGTGTTCGAATCTAGTTTGTTTTGCTCTAAAACGACGTGCCACGTCGAGTTACGCACGAATACGTGCATTTCACGCAGTTCTGGAGATATTACGTTTTCGAGTCACACTCACGAACACTGGTAAAACGAAGTGTTCGAATCTAGCTTGTTTTGCTGTAAAACGACGTGCCACGTCGAGTTAAGCACGAATACGTGCGTTTCACGCAGTTCTGGAGATATTACGTTTTTGAGTTCACACTCACGCACACTGGTAAAACGAAGTGTTCGAATCAAGCTTGTTTTGCTCTAAAACGACGTGCCACGTCGAGTTAAGCACGAATACGTGCATTTCACGCAGTTCTGGAGATATTACGTTTTTGCTCACACACACGAACACTGGTAAAACGAAGTGTTCGAACCTAGCTTGTTTTGCTCTAAAACGACGTGCCACGTCGAGTTAAGCACGAATACATGCATTTCACGCAGTTCTGGAGATATTACGTTTTTGAGTTCACACTCACGAACACTGGTAAAACGAAGTGTTCGAATCTAGTTTGTTTTGCTCTAAAACGACGTGCCACGTCGAGTTACGCACGAATACGTGCATTTCACGCAGTTCTGGAGATATTACGTTTTCGAGTCACACTCACGAACACTGGTAAAACGAAGTGTTCGAATCTAGCTTGTTTTGCTGTAAAACCGACGTGCCACGTCGAGTTAAGCACGAATACGTGCATTTCACACGCAGTTCTGGAGATATTACGTTTTTGAATTCACACTCACGAACACTGGTAAAACGAAGTGTTCGAATCTAGCTTGTTTTGCTCTAAAACGACATGGCACGTCGAGTTAAGCACGAATACGTGCATTTCACGCAGTTCTGGAGAGATTACGTTTTTGAACTCTCACACACGAACACTGGTAAAACGAAGTGTTCGAATCTAGTTTGTTTTGCTCTAAAACGACGTGCCACGTCGAGTTAGGCACGAACACGTGCATTTCACGCAGTTCTGGAGATATTACGTTTTTGAGTTCACACTCACGAACACTGGTAAAACGAAGTGTTCGAATCTGTTTGTTTTGCTCTAAAACGACGTGCCACGTCGAGTTACGCACGAATACGTGCATTTCACGCAGTTCTGGAGATATTACGTTTTCGAGTCAGACTCACGAACACTGGTAAAACGAAGTGTTCGAATCTAGCTTGTTTTGCTGTAAACGACGTGCCACGTCGAGTTAAGCACAAATACGTGCATTTCACGCAGTTCTGGAGATATTACGTTTTTGAGTTCACACTCACGCACACTGGTAAAACGAAGTGTTCGAATCAAGCTTGTTTTGCTCTAAAACGACGTGCCACGTCGAGTTAAGCACGAATACATGCATTTCACGCAGATCTGGAGATATTACGTTTTTGAGTTCGCACTCACGAACACTGGTAAAACGAAGTGTTCGAATCTAGCTTCGTTTTGCTCTAAAACGACGTGCCACGTCGAGTTAAGCACGAATACGTGCATTTCACGCAGTTCTGGAGATATTACGTTTTTGGTTACGCCTATTACGCCTAGTGGTTTGAGCGCCCGTCTCGGCTGCGGGAGGTGGGTGGTTCGAAACCAACCCACCGCCGGGCACCCACCGGTCAAAAGGGTACAAGCGTCCCCCGGCCTGGCGCTCGGCTTCCTTTAGGGGTGTACGCTTGGGAGAAGTGAAAAGGGCCACAAATTGGGCTTATGCCGCACAAGGCGGACTTATGGTTGCCACCATAAGTTGCCACCCAAACAGTTGCCTTGACGGATGAGTGATAAGTTCCCCCGGCAAGCAACCATAAGTCCGCCTCGTGCGGCATAAGCCCAATTTGTGGCCCTTTTTCGCTTTTTCCACACGACTCTTCGTTCGCTTTGACCTTGCCAATTAACGTGCGCACGACTCTTTGCCCACAGTGACGGGATTTGAAGGCGCAGGCTCCTTTCCCAAGCAATGTAGCCCTAAGAAGCCGAGCACCAGGCCGGGCCATAGCTTGTACCCATTTTGAGAAAACCGGTGGGTACCCGGCCGGTGGCGGGAGTCGAACCCACCACCTCCCGAAGCCGAGGCGGGCGCTCTGCCACGAGGCCACGGCTGCGGCCTCGCAGTCGCAGTCGTGGCCTAGTGGTTTGAGCGCCCGTCTCGGCTGCGGGAGGTGGGTGGTTCGAAACCAACCCACCGCCGGGCACCCACCGGTCAAAAGGGTACAAGCGTCCCCCGGCCTGGCGCTCGGCTTCCTTTAGGGGTGTACGTTTGGGAGAAGTGGGAGTCGTCCGCCTCGGCTGCGGGAGGTGGTTGGTTCGAAACCCACCGCCGGACACCCACCGGTAAAAATGGGTACAAGCCACCCCCGGCCCGGCGCCCGGCTTCTTCAGGGGTGTGCGCTTGGAAGAGGCTCCGCAAACCCCGCTGTGTCCTTTCGGGGGCAAAACCAGTTTCGAACACCATCAGCCTGCAAAGGTGGTTCGTGATTCAGTTCAGACTTTACAGGTTCAACGGAGTTTGGAGAGTTCGATGAAGTTTAAACGAGTTCGCTCTAACGTGAGCTCAGTGGCACTGCGCCAACTTGAGAAATTGAAAAGCTGCTCCTTACAGAAAAAAAAAGGGCCACAAATTGGGCTTATGCCGCACGAGGCGGACTTATGGTTGCTTGGCGGGGGAACTTATCACTCATCCGTCAAGGCAACTGTTTGGTCTAAGACCCTTTTCCCAAGCATTTCACCCTAGAAGAGCCGAGCACCAGGCCAGGGAAAATCTTGTACCCATTAAAGAAACCGGTGGGTACCCGGCGGCACTGGGGATCGAACCCAGCACCTCCCGAATGCGAGGCGGATGCTCTACCACAAGGCCACGCTTCGGTTCAGGGCCATCTCTGGGAAACGCTGAGGCCTTCGGGCGTCTCAGTAGGCTAAGAGAGCGAGGGCAAAGCGAAAGCAGAACTGGCGCTTGCGTCCCTTGAGAGTCTGTGAGTAGTACCGTCGTGAGACCGGACGGGTGTGGGATGAAGCCCACACTCGCACTGCGGGTACGTAGGCGGTAGGTCCTGCTTGCAGGGCCGGCGTCAAATCCAAGACGCTTAATAAAAGTTGGTAGAATCGGGCTCCCGCTTGCAGTGCGGCGCGAAGGGATTACCCGAAGTCGAGGGCGCTTCGGCGTCTGGCAGGGGTGCACATCACAGAGGTGCACCACGGGGAGTAGCGACCCCGCCTGTCCGAAGCTCGTGGGTTGGACCCACACACGACCATCGGGGTGGCAGTAGTACGCCAGTCCGCCACGCTCGATGGGAGGGCTTTCGAGCCCGAGGAAGACCAAACCTAAATTGGTACAAGAGCAGTCTCTGGTGAGGGGGCGCACCAAGCACTTTGTGCAAGAGACTTGCACTTGGGAAGTGGCCTGGCCCTGGCCTAGTCTGTGTATGGCCGGGGGAAGCTATTTTGGCAGGCCGAAAACTTCTTTGGAGATGGAGTATTGTGCTGCATAAGATCTCTGTCTCTTCAGCCGGGCTCGGTTGGCGTGAGCCTGTAAAGCAAGCCAAAGGCTGGCTGAGGTTGGGTTCCTAAGCGCATGGGTGAACTCTCACCCGAGGCGGCCCTATTAAAATAGGGCTAATCTGTGCTCCCTAAAGGGTGTACAGCGCCTTGGGGCTGGCGGTGCTCGGTGTGTGGTGAGCCGCAGCCCCACCCAAAACGTTAGCAGCCTCGTGTCAGGGCTGGATTGACTGGGGTGTTGTGTCTACCACAACACCACCGCCTGCTGTCGGCTGTCAACCGGAGGGTTGACTACCTGGCTGCAGTTGAAAAGCTGTGACTGGGGCTGTGGTGTACTAGGGTTGCTCCCAGGCCGGCTAACACTGGGAGGGATAGCGTCCTCCTGTTACCTAGCGGGGTGTGATGGCACTGGCGATGAAGGTCCTGAGGCGAAACGCTGGGAGTGGTTGCGTACTCCTGTAATCCAGTGAAATAGGAGGCGATGCTAATGCATCCCAGGACCTTGGTCCTGGGAAGGGTCTGTGGTGATCCTATCCCAGTACTAAAGCGAGAGAGTTCATACGCTGCGGCAGTCTAGGGATAGGCTGCTGTGGCTAAGTCTCCAGCAGATTCGCTGCAGGGAAATCCCCGCTGACTAAAGTCATCAGGGGTAGGGGCATCCCTGTGTAACCCGTGTCCGAAGACCACTCGGGAGCGCTGCTGGGGTCTGCCCTCGTTCCCCCTCCGGGAAACCAGGGCCATCTCTGGGAAACGCTGAGGCCTTCGGGCGTCTCAGTAGGCTAAGAGAGCGAGGGCAAAGCGAAAGCAGAACTGGCGCTTGCGTCCCTTGAGAGTCTGTGAGTAGTACCGTCGTGAGACCGGACGGGTGTGGGATGAAGCCCACACTCGCACTGCGGGTACGTAGGCGGTAGGTCCTGCTTGCAGGGCCGGCGTCAAATCCAAGACGCTTAATAAAAGTTGGTAGAATCGGGCTCCCGCTTGCAGTGCGGCGCGAAGGGATTACCCGAAGTCGAGGGCGCTTCGGCGTCTGGCAGGGGTGCACATCACAGAGGTGCACCACGGGGAGTAGCGACCCCGCCTGTCCGAAGCTCGTGGGTTGGACCCACACACGACCATCGGGGTGGCAGTAGTACGCCAGTCCGCCACGCTCGATGGGAGGGCTTTCGAGCCCGAGGAAGACCAAACCTAAATTGGTACAAGAGCAGTCTCTGGTGAGGGGGCGCACCAAGCACTTTGTGCAAGAGACTTGCACTTGGGAAGTGGCCTGGCCCTGGCCTAGTCTGTGTATGGCCGGGGGAAGCTATTTTGGCAGGCCGAAAACTTCTTTGGAGATGGAGTATTGTGCTGCATAAGATCTCTGTCTCTTCAGCCGGGCTCGGTTGGCGTGAGCCTGTAAAGCAAGCCAAAGGCTGGCTGAGGTTGGGTTCCTAAGCGCATGGGTGAACTCTCACCCGAGGCGGCCCTATTAAAATAGGGCTAATCTGTGCTCCCTAAAGGGTGTACAGCGCCTTGGGGCTGGCGGTGCTCGGTGTGTGGTGAGCCGCAGCCCCACCCAAAACGTTAGCAGCCTCGTGTCAGGGCTGGATTGACTGGGGTGTTGTGTCTACCACAACACCACCGCCTGCTGTCGGCTGTCAACCGGAGGGTTGACTACCTGGCTGCAGTTGAAAAGCTGTGACTGGGGCTGTGGTGTACTAGGGTTGCTCCCAGGCCGGCTAACACTGGGAGGGATAGCGTCCTCCTGTTACCTAGCGGGGTGTGATGGCACTGGCGATGAAGGTCCTGAGGCGAAACGCTGGGAGTGGTTGCGTACTCCTGTAATCCAGTGAAATAGGAGGCGATGCTAATGCATCCCAGGACCTTGGTCCTGGGAAGGGTCTGTGGTGATCCTATCCCAGTACTAAAGCGAGAGAGTTCATACGCTGCGGCAGTCTAGGGATAGGCTGCTGTGGCTAAGTCTCCAGCAGATTCGCTGCAGGGAAATCCCCGCTGACTAAAGTCATCAGGGGTAGGGGCATCCCTGTGTAACCCGTGTCCGAAGACCACTCGGGAGCGCTGCTGGGGTCTGCCCTCGTTCCCCCTCCGGGAAACCAGGGCCATCTCTGGGAAACGCTGAGGCCTTCGGGCGTCTCAGTAGGCTAAGAGAGCGAGGGCAAAGCGAAAGCAGAACTGGCGCTTGCGTCCCTTGAGAGTCTGTGAGTAGTACCGTCGTGAGACCGGACGGGTGTGGGATGAAGCCCACACTCGCACTGCGGGTACGTAGGCGGTAGGTCCTGCTTGCAGGGCCGGCGTCAAATCCAAGACGCTTAATAAAAGTTGGTAGAATCGGGCTCCCGCTTGCAGTGCGGCGCGAAGGGATTACCCGAAGTCGAGGGCGCTTCGGCGTCTGGCAGGGGTGCACATCACAGAGGTGCACCACGGGGAGTAGCGACCCCGCCTGTCCGAAGCTCGTGGGTTGGACCCACACACGACCATCGGGGTGGCAGTAGTACGCCAGTCCGCCACGCTCGATGGGAGGGCTTTCGAGCCCGAGGAAGACCAAACCTAAATTGGTACAAGAGCAGTCTCTGGTGAGGGGGCGCACCAAGCACTTTGTGCAAGAGACTTGCACTTGGGAAGTGGCCTGGCCCTGGCCTAGTCTGTGTATGGCCGGGGGAAGCTATTTTGGCAGGCCGAAAACTTCTTGTGAACCGAAGCGTGGCCTTGTGGTAGAGCATCCGCCTCGCAATCGGGAGGTGCTGGGTTCGATCCCCAGTGCCGCCGGGTACCCACCGGT
This sequence comes from Amblyomma mixtum, assembly GCF_055824585.1. Lineage (NCBI taxonomy): Eukaryota > Metazoa > Arthropoda > Arachnida > Ixodida > Ixodidae > Amblyomma > Amblyomma mixtum. The sequence goes on from NW_028317646.1 coordinate 23,707, forward strand.
TTCTTTAATGGGTACAAGATTTCCCCTGGCCTGGTGCTCGGCTCTTCTAGGGTGAAGTGCTTGGGAAAAGGGTCTTAGACCAAACAGTTGCCTTGGCGGATGAGTGATAAGTTCCCCTGCCAAGCAACCATAAGTCCGCCTCGTGCGGCATAAGCCCAATTTGTGGCCCTTTTCACTTCTCCCAAACGTACACCCCTAAAGGAAGCCGAGCGCCAGGCCGGGGGACGCTTGTACCCTTTTGACCGGTGGGTGCCCGGCGGTGGGTTGGTTTCGAACCACCCACCTCCCGCAGCCGAGACGGGCGCTCAAACTGCGGTTTTTGAGTTCACACTCACGAACACTGGTAAAACGAAGTGTTCGAATCTAGCTTGTTTTGCTCTAAAACGACGTGGCACGTCGAGTTAAGCACGAATACGTGCATTTCACGCAGTTCTGGACATATTACGTTTTTGAATTCACACTCACGAACACTGGTAAAACGAAGTGTTCGAATCTAGCTTGTTTTGCTCTAAAACGACGTGGCACGTCGAGTTAAGCACGAATTTCACGCAGTTCTGGAGATATTACGTTTTCGAGTTCACACTCACGAACACTGGTAAAACGAAGTGTTCGAATCTAGCTTGTTTTGCTCTAAAACGACGTGGCACGTCGAGTTAAGCACGAATACGTGCATTTCACGCAGTTCTGGAGATATTAAGTTTTTGAAGTCACACACACGAACACTGGTGAAACGAAGTGTTCGAATCTAGTTTGTTTTGCTCTAAAACGACGTGCCACGTCGAGTTAAGCACGAATACGTGCATTTCACGCAGTTCTGGAGATATTACGTTTTTGAGTTCACACTCACGAACACTGGTAAAACGAAGTGTTCGAATCTAGCTTGTTTTGCTCTAAAACGTCGAGTTAAGCACGAATACGTGCATTTCACGCAGTTCTGGAGAGATTACGTTTTTGAACTCACACACACGAACACTGGTAAAACGAAGTGTTCGAATCCAGTTTGTTTTGCTCTAAAACGACGTGGCACGTCGAGTTAAGCACGAATTGGTGCATTTCACGCAGTTCTGGAGATATTACGTTTTTGAACTCACACTCACGAACACTGGTAAAACGAAGTGTTCGAATCTAGTTTGTTTTGCTGTAAAACGACGTGCCACGTCGAGTTAGGCACGAATACGTGCATTTCACGCAGTTCTGGAGATATTACGTTTTTGAGTTCACACTCACGAACACTGGTAAAACGAAGTGTTCGAATCTAGCTTGTTTTGCTGTAAAACGACGTGCCACGTCGAGTTAAGCACGAATACGTGCGTTTCACGCAGTTCTGGAGATATTACGTTTTTGAGTTCACACTCACGCACACTGGTAAAACGAAGTGTTCGAATCAAGCTTGTTTTGCTCTAAAACGACGTGCCACGTCGAGTTAAGCACGAATACTTGCATTTCACACAGTTCTGGAGATATTACGTTTTTGAGTTCACACTCACGAACACTGGTAAAACGAAGTGTTCGAATCTAGCTTGTTTGCTGTAAAACGACGTGCCACGTCGAGTTAAGCACGAATACGTGCGTTTCAAGCAGTTCTGGAGATATTACGTTTTTGAGTTCACACTCACGCACACTGGTAAAACGAGTGTTCGAATCAAGCTTGTTTTGCTCTAAAACGACGTGCCACGTCGAGTTAAGCACGAATACGTGCATTTCACGCAGTTCTGGAGATATTACGTTTTTGAGTTCACACTCACGAACACTGGTAAAACGAAGTGTTCGAATCTAGCTTGTTTTGCTCTAAAACGACGTGCCACGTCGAGTTAAGCACGAATACGTGCATTTCACGCAGTTCTGGAGATATTACGTTTTTGAGTTCACACTCACGAACACTGGTAAAACGAAGTGTTCGAATCTAGCTTGTTTTGCTCTAAAACGACGTGCCACGTCGAGTTAAGCACGAATACGTGCATTTCACGCAGTTCTGGAGATATTACGTTTTTGAGTTCACACTCACGAACACTGGTAAAACGAAGTGTTCGAATCTAGCTTGTTTTGCTCTAAAACGACGTGGCACGTCGAGTTACGCACGAATACGTGCATTTCACGCAGTTCTGGAGATATTACGTTTTCGAGTCACACTCACGAACACTGGTAAAACGAAGTGTTCGAATCTAGCTTGTTTTGCTGTAAAACGACGTGCCACGTCGAGTTAAGCACGAATACGTGCGTTTCACGCAGTTCTGGAGATATTACGTTTTTGAGTTCACACTCACGCACACTGGTAAAACGAAGTGTTCGAATCAAGCTTGTTTTGCTCTAAAACGACGTGCCACGTCGAGTTAAGCACGAATACATGCATTTCACGCAGTTCTGGAGATATTACGTTTTTGAGTTCACACTCACGAACACTGGTAAAACGAAGTGTTCGAATCTAGCTTGTTTTGCTCTAAAACGACTTGCCACGTCGAGTTAAGCACGAATACGTGCATTTCACGCAGTTCTGGAGATATTACGTTTTTGCTCACACACACGAACACTGGTAAAACGAAGTGTTCGAACCTAGCTTGTTTTGCTCTAAAACGACGTGCCACGTCGAGTTAAGCACGAATACATGCATTTCACGCAGTTCTGGAGATATTACGTTTTCGAGTTCACACTCACGAACACTGGTAAAACGAAGTGTTCGAATCTAGTTTGTTTTGCTCTAAAACGACGTGCCACGTCGAGTTACGCACGAATACGTGCATTTCACGCAGTTCTGGAGATATTACGTTTTCGAGTCACACTCACGAACACTGGTAAAACGAAGTGTTCGAATCTAGCTTGTTTTGCTCTAAAACGTCGAGTTAAGCACGAATACGTGCATTTCACGCAGTTCTGGAGATATTACGTTTTTGAGTTCACACTCACGAACACTGGTAAAACGAAGTGTTCGAATCTAGTTTGTTTTGCTCTAAAACGACGTGGCACGTCGAGTTAAGCACGAATACGTGCATTTCACGCAGTTCTGGAGATATTACGTTTTTGAACTCACACACACGAACACTGGTAAAACGAAGTGTTCGAATATAGTTTGTTTTGCTCTAAAACGACGTGCCACGTCGAGTTAAGCACGAATACGTGCATTTCACGCAGTTCTGGAGATATTACGTTTTTGAGTTCACACTCACGAACACTGGTAAAACGAAGTGTTCGAATCTAGCTTGTTTTGCTCTAAAACGACGTGGCACGTCGAGTTAAGCACGAATACGTGCATTTCACGCAGTTCTGGAGAGATTACGTTTTTGAACTCACACACACGAACACTGGTAAAACGAAGTGTTCGAATCCAGTTTGTTTTGCTCTAAAACGACGTGGCACGTCGAGTTAAGCACGAATTGGTGCATTTCACGCAGTTCTGGAGATATTACGTTTTTGAACTCACACTCACGAACACTGGTAAAACGAAGTGTTCGAATCTAGTTTGTTTTGCTGTAAAACGACGTGCCACGTCGAGTTAGGCACGAATACGTGCATTTCACGCAGTTCTGGAGATATTACGTTTTTGAGTTCACACTCACGAACACTGGTAAAACGAAGTGTTCGAATCTAGTTTGTTTTGCTCTAAAACGACGTGCCACGTCGAGTTACGCACGAATACGTGCATTTCACGCAGTTCTGGAGATATTACGTTTTCGAGTCACACTCACGAACACTGGTAAAACGAAGTGTTCGAATCTAGCTTGTTTTGCTGTAAAACGACGTGCCACGTCGAGTTAAGCACGAATACGTGCGTTTCACGCAGTTCTGGAGATATTACGTTTTTGAGTTCACACTCACGCACACTGGTAAAACGAAGTGTTCGAATCAAGCTTGTTTTGCTCTAAAACGACGTGCCACGTCGAGTTAAGCACGAATACTTGCATTTCACGCAGTTCTGGAGATATTACGTTTTTGAGTTCACACTCACGAACACTGGTAAAACGAAGTGTTCGAATCTAGCTTGTTTGCTGTAAAACGACGTGCCACGTCGAGTTAAGCACGAATACGTGCGTTTCACGCAGTTCTGGAGATATTACGTTTTTGAGTTCACACTCACGCACACTGGTAAAACGAGTGTTCGAATCAAGCTTGTTTTGCTCTAAAACGACGTGCCACGTCGAGTTAAGCACGAATACGTGCATTTCACGCAGTTCTGGAGATATTACGTTTTTGAGTTCACACTCACGAACACTGGTAAAACGAAGTGTTCGAATCTAGCTTGTTTTGCTCTAAAACGACGTGCCACGTCGAGTTAAGCACGAATACGTGCATTTCACGCAGTTCTGGAGAGATTACGTTTTTGAACTCTCACACACGAACACTGGTAAAACGAAGTGTTCGAATCTAGTTTGTTTTGCTCTAAAACGACGTGCCACGTCGAGTTAGGCACGAACACGTGCATTTCACGCAGTTCTGGAGATATTACGTTTTTGAGTTCACACTCACGAACACTGGTAAAACGAAGTGTTCGAATCTGTTTGTTTTGCTCTAAAACGACGTGCCACGTCGAGTTACGCACGAATACGTGCATTTCACGCAGTTCTGGAGATATTACGTTTTCGAGTCAGACTCACGAACACTGGTAAAACGAAGTGTTCGAATCTAGCTTGTTTTGCTGTAAACGACGTGCCACGTCGAGTTAAGCACAAATACGTGCATTTCACGCAGTTCTGGAGATATTACGTTTTTGAGTTCACACTCACGCACACTGGTAAAACGAAGTGTTCGAATCAAGCTTGTTTTGCTCTAAAACGACGTGCCACGTCGAGTTAAGCACGAATACATGCATTTCACGCAGATCTGGAGATATTACGTTTTTGAGTTCGCACTCACGAACACTGGTAAAACGAAGTGTTCGAATCTAGCTTGTTTTGCTCTAAAACGACGTGCCACGTCGAGTTAAGCACGAATACGTGCATTTCACGCAGTTCTGGAGATATTACGTTTTTGAGTTCACACTCACGAACACTGGTAAAACGAAGTGTTCGAATCTAGCTTGTTTTGCTCTAAAACGACGTGGCACGTCGAGTTAAGCACGAATACGTGCATTTCACGCAGTTCTGGACATATTACGTTTTTGAATTCACACTCACGAACACTGGTAAAACGAAGTGTTCGAATCTAGCTTGTTTTGCTCTAAAACGACGTGGCACGTCGTGTTAAGCACGAATTTCACGCAGTTCTGGAGATATTACGTTTTCGAGTTCACACTCACGAACACTGGTAAAACGAAGTGTTCGAATCTAGCTTGTTTTGCTCTAAAACGACGTGGCACGTCGAGTTAAGCACGAATACGTGCATTTCACGCAGTTCTGGAGATATTAAGTTTTTGAAGTCACACACACGAACACTGGTGAAACGAAGTGTTCGAATCTAGTTTGTTTTGCTCTAAAACGACGTGCCACGTCGAGTTAAGCACGAATACGTGCATTTCACGCAGTTCTGGAGATATTACGTTTTTGAGTTCACACTCACGAACACTGGTAAAACGAAGTGTTCGAATCTAGCTTGTTTTGCTCTAAAACGTCGAGTTAAGCACGAATACGTGCATTTCACGCAGTTCTGGAGATATTACGTTTTTGAGTTCACACTCACGAACACTGGTAAAACGAAGTGTTCGAATCTAGCTTGTTTTGCTCTAAAACGACGTGGCACGTCGAGTTAAGCACGAATACGTGCATTTCACGCAGTTCTGGAGAGATTACGTTTTTGAACTCACACACACGAACACTGGTAAAACGAAGTGTTCGAATCCAGTTTGTTTTGCTCTAAAACGACGTGGCACGTCGAGTTAAGCACGAATTGGTGCATTTCACGCAGTTCTGGAGATATTACGTTTTTGAACTCACACTCACGAACACTGGTAAAACGAAGTGTTCGAATCTAGTTTGTTTTGCTGTAAAACGACGTGCCACGTCGAGTTAGGCACGAATACGTGCATTTCACGCAGTTCTGGAGATAATACGTTTTTGAGTTCACACTCACGAACACTCGGTAAAACGAAGTGTTCGAATCTAGCTTGTTTTGCTGTAAAACGACGTGCCACGTCGAGTTAAGCACGAATACGTGCGTTTCACGCAGTTCTGGAGATATTACGTTTTTGAGTTCACACTCACGCACACTGGTAAAACGAAGTGTTCGAATCAAGCTTGTTTTGCTCTAAAACGACGTGCCACGTCGAGTTAAGCACGAATACTTGCATTTCACGCAGTTCTGGAGATATTACGTTTTTGAGTTCACACTCACGAACACTGGTAAAACGAAGTGTTCGAATCTAGCTTGTTTGCTGTAAAACGACGTGCCACGTCGAGTTAAGCACGAATACGTGCGTTTCAAGCAGTTCTGGAGATATTACGTTTTTGAGTTCACACTCACGCACACTGGTAAAACGAGTGTTCGAATCAAGCTTGTTTTGCTCTAAAACGACGTGCCACGTCGAGTTAAGCACGAATACGTGCATTTCACGCAGTTCTGGAGATATTACGTTTTTGAGTTCACACTCACGAACACTGGTAAAACGAAGTGTTCGAATCTAGCTTGTTTTGCTCTAAAACGACGTGCCACGTCGAGTTAAGCACGAATACGTGCATTTCACGCAGTTCTGGAGATATTACGTTTTTGAGTTCACACTCACGAACACTGGTAAAACGAAGTGTTCGAATCTAGCTTGTTTTGCTCTAAAACGACGTGGCACGTCGAGTTACGCACGAATACGTGCATTTCACGCAGTTCTGGAGATATTACGTTTTCGAGTCACACTCACGAACACTGGTAAAACGAAGTGTTCGAATCTAGCTTGTTTTGCTGTAAAACGACGTGCCACGTCGAGTTAAGCACGAATACGTGCGTTTCACGCAGTTCTGGAGATATTACGTTTTTGAGTTCACACTCACGCACACTGGTAAAACGAAGTGTTCGAATCAAGCTTGTTTTGCTCTAAAACGACGTGCCACGTCGAGTTAAGCACGAATACATGCATTTCACGCAGTTCTGGAGATATTACGTTTTTGAGTTCACACTCACGAACACTGGTAAAACGAAGTGTTCGAATCTAGCTTGTTTTGCTCTAAAACGACTTGCCACGTCGAGTTAAGCACGAATACGTGCATTTCACGCAGTTCTGGAGATATTACGCTTTTGAGTTCACACTCACGCACACTGGTAAAACGAAGTGTTCGAATCTAGCTTGTTTTGCTCTAAAACGACGTGCCACGTTGAGTTAAGCACGAATACGTGCATTTCACGCAGTTCTGGAGATATTACGTTTTTGAGTTCACACTCACGAACACTGGTTAAAACGAAGTGTTCGAATCTAGCTTGTTTTGCTCTAAAACGTCGAGTTAAGCACGAATACGTGCATTTCACGCAGTTCTGGAGATATTACGTTTTTGAGTTCACACTCACGAACACTGGTAAAACGAGGTGTTCGAATCTAGTTTGTTTTGCTCTAAAACGACGTGGCACGTCGAGTTAAGCACGAATACGTGCATTTCACGCAGTTCTGGAGATATTACGTTTTTGCTCACACACACGAACACTGGTAAAACGAAGTGTTCGAACCTAGCTTGTTTTGCTCTAAAACGACGTGCCACGTCGAGTTAAGCACGAATACATGCATTTCACGCAGTTCTGGAGATATTACGTTTTCGAGTTCACACTCACGAACACTGGTAAAACGAAGTGTTCGAATCTAGTTTGTTTTGCTCTAAAACGACGTGCCACGTCGAGTTACGCACGAATACGTGCATTTCACGCAGTTCTGGAGATATTACGTTTTCGAGTCACACTCACGAACACTGGTAAAACGAAGTGTTCGAATCTAGCTTGTTTTGCTGTAAAACGACGTGCCACGTCGAGTTAAGCACGAATACGCACACTGATAAAACGAAGTGTTCGAATCAAGCTTGTTTTGCTCTAAAACGACGTGCCACGTCGAGTTAAGCACGAATACATGCATTTCACGCAGTTCTGGAGATATTACGTTTTGGAGTTCACACTCACGAACACTGGTAAAACGAAGTGTTCGAATCTAGCTTGTTTTGCTGTAAAACGACGTGCCACGTCGAGTTAAGCACGAATACGCACACTGGTAAAACGAAGTGTTCGAATCAAGCTTGTTTTGCTCTAAAACGACGTGCCACGTCGAGTTAAGCACGAATACATGCATTTCACGCAGTTCTGGAGATATTACATTTTTGAGTTCACACTCACGAACACTGGTTAAAACGAAGGGTTCGAATCTAGCTTGTTTTGCTCTAAAACGACGTGCCACGTCGAGTTAAGCACGAATACGTGCATTTCACGCAGTTCTGGAGATATTACGTTTTTGAGTTCACACTCACGCACACTGGTAAAACGAAGTGTTCGAATCTAGCTTGTTTTGCTCTAAAACGACGTGCCACGTTGAGTTAAGCACGAATACGTGCATTTCACGCAGTTCTGGAGATATTACGTTTTTGAGTTCACACTCACGAACACTGGTAAAACGAAGTGTTCGAATCTAACTTGTTTTGCTCTAAAACGTCGAGTTAAGCACGAATACGTGCATTTCACGCAGTTCTGGAGATATTACGTTTTTGAACTCACACACACGAACACTGGTAAAACGAAGTGTTCGAATCTAGTTTGTTTTGCTCTAAAACGACGTGCCACGTCGAGTTAAGCACGAATACGTGCATTTCACGCAGTTCTGGAGATATTACGTTTTTGAGTTCACACTCACGAACACTGGTAAAACGAAGTGTTCGAATCTAGCTTGTTTTGCTCTAAAACGACGTGGCACGTCGAGTTAAGCACGAATACGTGCATTTCACGCAGTTCTGGACATATTACGTTTTTGAATTCACACTCACGAACACTGGTAAAACGAAGTGTTCGAATCTAGCTTGTTTTGCTCTAAAACGACGTGGCACGTCGAGTTAAGCACGAATTTCACGCAGTTCTGGAGATATTACGTTTTCGAGTTCACACTCACGAACACTGGTAAAACGAAGTGTTCGAATCTAGCTTGTTTTGCTCTAAAACGACGTGGCACGTCGAGTTAAGCACGAATACGTGCATTTCACGCAGTTCTGGAGATATTAAGTTTTTGAAGTCACACACACGAACACTGGTGAAACGAAGTGTTCGAATCTAGTTTGTTTTGCTCTAAAACGACGTGCCACGTCGAGTTAAGCACGAATACGTGCATTTCACGCAGTTCTGGAGATATTACGTTTTTGAGTTCACACTCACGAACACTGGTAAAACGAAGTGTTCGAATCTAGCTTGTTTTGCTCTAAAACGTCGAGTTAAGCACGAATACGTGCATTTCACGCAGTTCTGGAGATATTACGTTTTTGAGTTCACACTCACGAACACTGGTAAAACGAAGTGTTCGAATCTAGCTTGTTTTGCTGTAAACGACGTGCCACGTCGAGTTAAGCACAAATACGTGCATTTCACGCAGTTCTGGAGATATTACGTTTTTGAGTTCACACTCACGCACACTGGTAAAACGAAGTGTTCGAATCAAGCTTGTTTTGCTCTAAAACGACGTGCCACGTCGAGTTAAGCACGAATACATGCATTTCACGCAGATCTGGAGATATTACGTTTTTGAGTTCGCACTCACGAACACTGGTAAAACGAAGTGTTCGAATCTAGCTTGTTTTGCTCTAAAACGACGTGCCACGTCGAGTTAAGCACGAATACGTGCATTTCACGCAGTTCTGGAGATATTACGTTTTTGAGTTCACACTCACGAACACTGGTAAAACGAAGTGTTCGAATCTAGCTTGTTTTGCTCTAAAACGACGTGGCACGTCGAGTTAAGCACGAATACGTGCATTTCACGCAGTTCTGGACATATTACGTTTTTGAATTCACACTCACGAACACTGGTAAAACGAAGTGTTCGAATCTAGCTTGTTTTGCTCTAAAACGACGTGGCACGTCGAGTTAAGCACGAATTTCACGCAGTTCTGGAGATATTACGTTTTCGAGTTCACACTCACGAACACTGGTAAAACGAAGTGTTCGAATCTAGCTTGTTTTGCTCTAAAACGACGTGGCACGTCGAGTTAAGCACGAATACGTGCATTTCACGCAGTTCTGGAGATATTACGTTTTTGCTCACACACACGAACACTGGTAAAACGAAGTGTTCGAACCTAGCTTGTTTTGCTCTAAAACGACGTGCCACGTCGAGTTAAGCACGAATACATGCATTTCACGCAGTTCTGGAGATATTACGTTTTCGAGTTCACACTCACGAACACTGGTAAAACGAAGTGTTCGAATCTAGTTTGTTTTGCTCTAAAACGACGTGCCACGTCGAGTTACGCACGAATACGTGCATTTCACGCAGTTCTGGAGATATTACGTTTTCGAGTCACACTCACGAACACTGGTAAAACGAAGTGTTCGAATCTAGCTTGTTTTGCTCTAAAACGACTTGCCACGTCGAGTTAAGCACGAATACGTGCATTTCACGCAGTTCTGGAGATATTACGTTTTTGCTCACACACACGAACACTGGTAAAACGAAGTGTTCGAACCTAGCTTGTTTTGCTCTAAAACGACGTGCCACGTCGAGTTAAGCACGAATACATGCATTTCACGCAGTTCTGGAGATATTACGTTTTCGAGTTCACACTCACGAACACTGGTAAAACGAAGTGTTCGAATCTAGTTTGTTTTGCTCTAAAACGACGTGCCACGTCGAGTTACGCACGAATACGTGCATTTCACGCAGTTCTGGAGATATTACGTTTTCGAGTCACACTCACGAACACTGGTAAAACGAAGTGTTCGAATCTAGCTTGTTTTGCTCTAAAACGTCGAGTTAAGCACGAATACGTGCATTTCACGCAGTTCTGGAGATATTACGTTTTTGAGTTCACACTCACGAACACTGGTAAAACGAAGTGTTCGAATCTAGTTTGTTTTGCTCTAAAACGACGTGGCACGTCGAGTTAAGCACGAATACGTGCATTTCACGCAGTTCTGGAGATATTACGTTTTTGAACTCACACACACGAACACTGGTAAAACGAAGTGTTCGAATATAGTTTGTTTTGCTCTAAAACGACGTGCCACGTCGAGTTAAGCACGAATACGTGCATTTCACGCAGTTCTGGAGATATTACGTTTTTGAGTTCACACTCACGAACACTGGTAAAACGAAGTGTTCGAATCTAGCTTGTTTTGCTCTAAAACGACGTGGCACGTCGAGTTAAGCACGAATACGTGCATTTCACGCAGTTCTGGAGAGATTACGTTTTTGAACTCACACACACGAACACTGGTAAAACGAAGTGTTCGAATCCAGTTTGTTTTGCTCTAAAACGACGTGGCACGTCGAGTTAAGCACGAATTGGTGCATTTCACGCAGTTCTGGAGATATTACGTTTTTGAACTCACACTCACGAACACTGGTAAAACGAAGTGTTCGAATCTAGTTTGTTTTGCTGTAAAACGACGTGCCACGTCGAGTTAGGCACGAATACGTGCATTTCACGCAGTTCTGGAGATATTACGTTTTTGAGTTCACACTCACGAACACTGGTAAAACGAAGTGTTCGAATCTAGTTTGTTTTGCTCTAAAACGACGTGCCACGTCGAGTTACGCACGAATACGTGCATTTCACGCAGTTCTGGAGATATTACGTTTTCGAGTCACACTCACGAACACTGGTAAAACGAAGTGTTCGAATCTAGCTTGTTTTGCTGTAAAACGACGTGCCACGTCGAGTTAAGCACGAATACGTGCGTTTCACGCAGTTCTGGAGATATTACGTTTTTGAGTTCACACTCACGCACACTGGTAAAACGAAGTGTTCGAATCAAGCTTGTTTTGCTCTAAAACGACGTGCCACGTCGAGTTAAGCACGAATACTTGCATTTCACGCAGTTCTGGAGATATTACGTTTTTGAGTTCACACTCACGAACACTGGTAAAACGAAGTGTTCGAATCTAGCTTGTTTGCTGTAAAACGACGTGCCACGTCGAGTTAAGCACGAATACGTGCGTTTCACGCAGTTCTGGAGATATTACGTTTTTGAGTTCACACTCACGCACACTGGTAAAACGAGTGTTCGAATCAAGCTTGTTTTGCTCTAAAACGACGTGCCACGTCGAGTTAAGCACGAATACGTGCATTTCACGCAGTTCTGGAGATATTACGTTTTTGAGTTCACACTCACGAACACTGGTAAAACGAAGTGTTCGAATCTAGCTTGTTTTGCTCTAAAACGACGTGCCACGTCGAGTTAAGCACGAATACGTGCATTTCACGCAGTTCTGGAGAGATTACGTTTTTGAACTCTCACACACGAACACTGGTAAAACGAAGTGTTCGAATCTAGTTTGTTTTGCTCTAAAACGACGTGCCACGTCGAGTTAGGCACGAACACGTGCATTTCACGCAGTTCTGGAGATATTACGTTTTTGAGTTCACACTCACGAACACTGGTAAAACGAAGTGTTCGAATCTGTTTGTTTTGCTCTAAAACGACGTGCCACGTCGAGTTACGCACGAATACGTGCATTTCACGCAGTTCTGGAGATATTACGTTTTCGAGTCAGACTCACGAACACTGGTAAAACGAAGTGTTCGAATCTAGCTTGTTTTGCTGTAAACGACGTGCCACGTCGAGTTAAGCACAAATACGTGCATTTCACGCAGTTCTGGAGATATTACGTTTTTGAGTTCACACTCACGCACACTGGTAAAACGAAGTGTTCGAATCAAGCTTGTTTTGCTCTAAAACGACGTGCCACGTCGAGTTAAGCACGAATACATGCATTTCACGCAGATCTGGAGATATTACGTTTTTGAGTTCGCACTCACGAACACTGGTAAAAACGAAGTGTTCGAATCTAGCTTGTTTTGCTCTAAAACGACGTGCCACGTCGAGTTAAGCACGAATACGTGCATTTCACGCAGTTCTGGAGATATTACGTTTTTGAGTTCACACTCACGAACACTGGTAAAACGAAGTGTTCGAATCTAGCTTGTTTTGCTCTAAAACGACGTGGCACGTCGAGTTAAGCACGAATACGTGCATTTCACGCAGTTCTGGACATATTACGTTTTTGAATTCACACTCACGAACACTGGTAAAACGAAGTGTTCGAATCTAGCTTGTTTTGCTCTAAAACGACGTGGCACGTCGTGTTAAGCACGAATTTCACGCAGTTCTGGAGATATTACGTTTTTCGAGTTCACACTCACGAACACTGGTAAAACGAAGTGTTCGAATCTAGCTTGTTTTGCTCTAAAACGACGTGGCACGTCGAGTTAAGCACGAATACGTGCATTTCACGCAGTTCTGGAGATATTAAGTTTTTGAAGTCACACACACGAACACTGGTGAAACGAAGTGTTCGAATCTAGTTTGTTTTGCTCTAAAACGACGTGCCACGTCGAGTTAAGCACGAATACGTGCATTTCACGCAGTTCTGGAGATATTACGTTTTTTGAGTTCACACTCACGAACACTGGTAAAACGAAGTGTTCGAATCTAGCTTGTTTTGCTCTAAAACGTCGAGTTAAGCACGAATACGTGCATTTCACGCAGTTCTGGAGATATTACGTTTTTGAGTTCACACTCACGAACACTGGTAAAACGAAGTGTTCGAATCTAGCTTGTTTTGCTCTAAAACGACGTGGCACGTCGAGTTAAGCACGAATACGTGCATTTCACGCAGTTCTGGAGAGATTACGTTTTTGAACTCACACACACGAACACTGGTAAAACGAAGTGTTCGAATCCAGTTTGTTTTGCTCTAAAACGACGTGGCACGTCGAGTTAAGCACGAATTGGTGCATTTCACGCAGTTCTGGAGATATTACGTTTTTGAACTCACACTCACGAACACTGGTAAAACGAAGTGTTCGAATCTAGTTTGTTTTTGCTGTAAAACGACGTGCCACGTCGAGTTAGGCACGAATACGTGCATTTCACGCAGTTCTGGAGATAATACGTTTTTTGAGTTCACACTCACGAACACTGGTAAAACGAAGTGTTCGAATCTAGCTTGTTTTTGCTGTAAAACGACGTGCCACGTCGAGTTAAGCACGAATACGTGCGTTTCACGCAGTTCTGGAGATATTACGTTTTTGAGTTCACACTCACGCACACTGGTAAAACGAAGTGTTCGAATCAAGCTTGTTTTGCTCTAAAAACGACGTGCCACGTCGAGTTAAGCACGAATACTTGCATTTCACGCAGTTCTGGAGATATTACGTTTTTGAGTTCACACTCACGAACACTGGTAAAACGAAGTGTTCGAATCTAGCTTGTTTGCTGTAAAACGACGTGCCACGTCGAGTTAAGCACGAATACGTGCGTTTCAAGCAGTTCTGGAGATATTACGTTTTTGAGTTCACACTCACGCACACTGGTAAAACGAGTGTTCGAATCAAGCTTGTTTTGCTCTAAAACGACGTGCCACGTCGAGTTAAGCACGAATACGTGCATTTCACGCAGTTCTGGAGATATTACGTTTTTTGAGTTCACACTCACGAACACTGGTAAAACGAAGTGTTCGAATCTAGCTTGTTTTGCTCTAAAACGACGTGCCACGTCGAGTTAAGCACGAATACGTGCATTTCACGCAGTTCTGGAGATATTACGTTTTTGAGTTCACACTCACGAACACTGGTAAAACGAAGTGTTCGAATCTAGCTTGTTTTGCTCTAAAACGACGTGGCACGTCGAGTTACGCACGAATACGTGCATTTCACGCAGTTCTGGAGATATTACGTTTTCGAGTCACACTCACGAACACTGGTAAAACGAAGTGTTCGAATCTAGCTTGTTTTGCTGTAAAACGACGTGCCACGTCGAGTTAAGCACGAATACGTGCGTTTCACGCAGTTCTGGAGATATTACGTTTTTGAGTTCACACTCACGCACACTGGTAAAACGAAGTGTTCGAATCAAGCTTGTTTTGCTCTAAAACGACGTGCCACGTCGAGTTAAGCACGAATACATGCATTTCACGCAGTTCTGGAGATATTACGTTTTTGAGTTCACACTCACGAACACTGGTAAAACGAAGTGTTCGAATCTAGCTTGTTTTGCTCTAAAACGACTTGCCACGTCGAGTTAAGCACGAATACGTGCATTTCACGCAGTTCTGGAGATATTACGCTTTTGAGTTCACACTCACGCACACTGGTAAAACGAAGTGTTCGAATCTAGCTTGTTTTGCTCTAAAACGACGTGCCACGTTGAGTTAAGCACGAATACGTGCATTTCACGCAGTTCTGGAGATATTACGTTTTTGAGTTCACACTCACGAACACTGGTAAAACGAAAGTGTTCGAATCTAGCTTGTTTTGCTCTAAAACGTCGAGTTAAGCACGAATACGTGCATTTCACGCAGTTTCTGGAGATATTACGTTTTTGAGTTCACACTCACGAACACTGGTAAAACGAGGTGTTCGAATCTAGTTTGTTTTGCTCTAAAACGACGTGGCACGTCGAGTTAAGCACGAATACGTGCATTTCACGCAGTTCTGGAGATATTACGTTTTTGCTCACACACACGAACACTGGTAAAACGAAGTGTTCGAACCTAGCTTGTTTTGCTCTAAAACGACGTGCCACGTCGAGTTAAGCACGAATACATGCATTTCACGCAGTTCTGGAGATATTACGTTTTCGAGTTCACACTCACGAACACTGGTAAAACGAAGTGTTCGAATCTAGTTTGTTTTGCTCTAAAACGACGTGCCACGTCGAGTTACGCACGAATACGTGCATTTCACGCAGTTTCTGGAGATATTACGTTTTCGAGTCACACTCACGAACACTGGTAAAACGAAGTGTTCGAATCTAGCTTGTTTTGCTGTAAAACGACGTGCCACGTCGAGTTAAGCACGAATACGCACACTGATAAAACGAAGTGTTCGAATCAAGCTTGTTTTGCTCTAAAACGACGTGCCACGTCGAGTTAAGCACGAATACATGCATTTCACGCAGTTCTGGAGATATTACGTTTTGGAGTTCACACTCACGAACACTGGTAAAACGAAGTGTTCGAATCTAGCTTGTTTTGCTGTAAAACGACGTGCCACGTCGAGTTAAGCACGAATACGCACACTGGTAAAACGAAGTGTTCGAATCAAGCTTGTTTTGCTCTAAAACGACGTGCCACGTCGAGTTAAGCACGAATACATGCATTTCACGCAGTTCTGGAGATATTACATTTTTGAGTTCACACTCACGAACACTGGTAAAACGAAGGGTTCGAATCTAGCTTGTTTTGCTCTAAAACGACGTGCCACGTCGAGTTAAGCACGAATACGTGCATTTCACGCAGTTCTGGAGATATTACGTTTTTGAGTTCACACTCACGCACACTGGTAAAACGAAGTGTTCGAATCTAGCTTGTTTTGCTCTAAAACGACGTGCCACGTTGAGTTAAGCACGAATACGTGCATTTCACGCAGTTCTGGAGATATTACGTTTTTGAGTTCACACTCACGAACACTGGTAAAACGAAGTGTTCGAATCTAACTTGTTTTGCTCTAAAACGTCGAGTTAAGCACGAATACGTGCATTTCACGCAGTTCTGGAGATATTACGTTTTGAACTCACACACACGAACACTGGTAAAACGAAGTGTTCGAATCTAGTTTGTTTTGCTCTAAAACGACGTGCCACGTCGAGTTAAGCACGAATACGTGCATTTCACGCAGTTCTGGAGATATTACGTTTTTGAGTTCACACTCACGAACACTGGTAAAACGAAGTGTTCGAATCTAGCTTGTTTTGCTCTAAAACGACGTGGCACGTCGAGTTAAGCACGAATACGTGCATTTCACGCAGTTCTGGACATATTACGTTTTTGAATTCACACTCACGAACACTGGTAAAACGAAGTGTTCGAATCTAGCTTGTTTTGCTCTAAAACGACGTGGCACGTCGAGTTAAGCACGAATTTCACGCAGTTCTGGAGATATTACGTTTTCGAGTTCACACTCACGAACACTGGTAAAACGAAGTGTTCGAATCTAGCTTGTTTTGCTCTAAAACGACGTGGCACGTCGAGTTAAGCACGAATACGTGCATTTCACGCAGTTCTGGAGATATTAAGTTTTTGAAGTCACACACACGAACACTGGTGAAACGAAGTGTTCGAATCTAGTTTGTTTTGCTCTAAAACGACGTGCCACGTCGAGTTAAGCACGAATACGTGCATTTCACGCAGTTCTGGAGATATTACGTTTTTTGAGTTCACACTCACGAACACTGGTAAAACGAAGTGTTCGAATCTAGCTTGTTTTGCTCTAAAACGTCGAGTTAAGCACGAATACGTGCATTTCACGCAGTTCTGGAGATATTACGTTTTTGAGTTCACACTCACGAACACTGGTAAAACGAAGTGTTCGAATCTAGCTTGTTTTGCTGTAAACGACGTGCCACGTCGAGTTAAGCACAAATACGTGCATTTCACGCAGTTCTGGAGATATTACGTTTTTGAGTTCACACTCACGCACACTGGTAAAACGAAGTGTTCGAATCAAGCTTGTTTTGCTCTAAAACGACGTGCCACGTCGAGTTAAGCACGAATACATGCATTTCACGCAGATCTGGAGATATTACGTTTTTGAGTTCGCACTCACGAACACTGGTAAAACGAAGTGTTCGAATCTAGCTTGTTTTGCTCTAAAACGACGTGCCACGTCGAGTTAAGCACGAATACGTGCATTTCACGCAGTTCTGGAGATATTACGTTTTTGAGTTCACACTCACGAACACTGGTAAAACGAAGTGTTCGAATCTAGCTTGTTTTGCTCTAAAACGACGTGGCACGTCGAGTTAAGCACGAATACGTGCATTTCACGCAGTTCTGGACATATTACGTTTTTGAATTCACACTCACGAACACTGGTAAAACGAAGTGTTCGAATCTAGCTTGTTTTGCTCTAAAACGACGTGGCACGTCGAGTTAAGCACGAATTTCACGCAGTTCTGGAGATATTACGTTTTCGAGTTCACACTCACGAACACTGGTAAAACGAAGTGTTCGAATCTAGCTTGTTTTGCTCTAAAACGACGTGGCACGTCGAGTTAAGCACGAATACGTGCATTTCACGCAGTTCTGGAGATATTAAGTTTTTGAAGTCACACACACGAACACTGGTGAAACGAAGTGTTCGAATCTAGTTTGTTTTGCTCTAAAACGACGTGCCACGTCGAGTTAAGCACGAATACGTGCATTTCACGCAGTTCTGGAGATATTACGTTTTTGAGTTCACACTCACGAACACTGGTAAAACGAAGTGTTCGAATCTAGCTTGTTTTGCTCTAAAACGTCGAGTTAAGCACGAATACGTGCATTTCACGCAGTTCTGGAGATATTACGTTTTTGAGTTCACACTCACGAACACTGGTAAAACGAAGTGTTCGAATCTAGTTTGTTTTGCTCTAAAACGACGTGGCACGTCGAGTTAAGCACGAATACGTGCATTTCACGCAGTTCTGGAGATATTACGTTTTTGAACTCACACACACGAACACTGGTAAAACGAAGTGTTCGAATCTAGTTTGTTTTGCTCTAAAACGACGTGCCACGTCGAGTTAAGCACGAATACGTGCATTTCACGCAGTTCTGGAGATATTACGTTTTTGAGTTCACACTCACGAACACTGGTAAAACGAAGTGTTCGAATCTAGCTTGTTTTGCTCTAAAACGACGTGGCACGTCGAGTTAAGCACGAATACGTGCATTTCACGCAGTTCTGGAGATATTACGTTTTTGAGTTCACACTCACGCACACTGGTAAAACGAAGTGTTCGAATCAAGCTTGTTTTGCTCTAAAACGACGTGCCACGTCGAGTTAAGCACGAATACTTGCATTTCACGCAGTTCTGGAGATATTACGTTTTTGAGTTCACACTCACGAACACTGGTAAAACGAAGTGTTCGAATCTAGCTTGTTTGCTGTAAAACGACGTGCCACGTCGAGTTAAGCACGAATACGTGCGTTTCAAGCAGTTCTGGAGATATTACGTTTTTGAGTTCACACTCACGCACACTGGTAAAACGAGTGTTCGAATCAAGCTTGTTTTGCTCTAAAACGACGTGCCACGTCGAGTTAAGCACGAATACGTGCATTTCACGCAGTTCTGGAGATATTACGTTTTTGAGTTCACACTCACGCACACTGGTAAAACGAAGTGTTCGAATCAAGCTTGTTTTGCTCTAAAACGACGTGCCACGTCGAGTTAAGCACGAATACTTGCATTTCACGCAGTTCTGGAGATATTACGTTTTTGAGTTCACACTCACGAACACTGGTAAAACGAAGTGTTCGAATCTAGCTTGTTTGCTGTAAAACGACGTGCCACGTCGAGTTAAGCACGAATACGTGCGTTTCAAGCAGTTCTGGAGATATTACGTTTTTGAGTTCACACTCACGCACACTGGTAAAACGAGTGTTCGAATCAAGCTTGTTTTGCTCTAAAACGACGTGCCACGTCGAGTTAAGCACGAATACGTGCATTTCACGCAGTTCTGGAGATATTACGTTTTTGAGTTCACACTCACGAACACTGGTAAAACGAAGTGTTCGAATCTAGCTTGTTTTGCTCTAAAACGACGTGCCACGTCGAGTTAAGCACGAATACGTGCATTTCACGCAGTTCTGGAGATATTACGTTTTTGAGTTCACACTCACGAACACTGGTAAAACGAAGTGTTCGAATCTAGCTTGTTTTGCTCTAAAACGACGTGCCACGTCGAGTTAAGCACGAATACGTGCATTTCACGCAGTTCTGGAGATATTACGTTTTTGAGTTCACACTCACGAACACTGGTAAAACGAAGTGTTCGAATCTAGCTTGTTTTGCTCTAAAACGACGTGGCACGTCGAGTTACGCACGAATACGTGCATTTCACGCAGTTCTGGAGATATTACGTTTTCGAGTCACACTCACGAACACTGGTAAAACGAAGTGTTCGAATCTAGCTTGTTTTGCTGTAAAACGACGTGCCACGTCGAGTTAAGCACGAATACGTGCGTTTCACGCAGTTCTGGAGATATTACGTTTTTGAGTTCACACTCACGCACACTGGTAAAACGAAGTGTTCGAATCAAGCTTGTTTTGCTCTAAAACGACGTGCCACGTCGAGTTAAGCACGAATACATGCATTTCACGCAGTTCTGGAGATATTACGTTTTTGAGTTCACACTCACGAACACTGGTAAAACGAAGTGTTCGAATCTAGCTTGTTTTGCTCTAAAACGACTTGCCACGTCGAGTTAAGCACGAATACGTGCATTTCACGCAGTTCTGGAGATATTACGCTTTTGAGTTCACACTCACGCACACTGGTAAAACGAAGTGTTCGAATCTAGCTTGTTTTGCTCTAAAACGACGTGCCACGTTGAGTTAAGCACGAATACGTGCATTTCACGCAGTTCTGGAGATATTACGTTTTTGAGTTCACACTCACAAACACTGGTAAAACGAAGTGTTCGAATCTAGCTTGTTTTGCTCTAAAACGTCGAGTTAAGCACGAATACGTGCATTTCACGCAGTTCTGGAGATATTACGTTTTTGAGTTCACACTCACGAACACTGGTAAAACGAGGTGTTCGAATCTAGTTTGTTTTGCTCTAAAACGACGTGGCACGTCGAGTTAAGCACGAATACGTGTATTTCACGCAGTTCTGGAGATATTACGTTTTTGCTCACACACACGAACACTGGTAAAACGAAGTGTTCGAACCTAGCTTGTTTTGCTCTAAAACGACGTGCCACGTCGAGTTAAGCACGAATACATGCATTTCACGCAGTTCTGGAGATATTACGTTTTTGAGTTCACACTCACGAACACTGGTAAAACGAAGTGTTCGAATCTAGTTTGTTTTGCTCTAAAACGACGTGCCACGTCGAGTTACGCACGAATACGTGCATTTCACGCAGTTCTGGAGATATTACGTTTTCGAGTCACACTCACGAACACTGGTAAAACGAAGTGTTCGAATCTAGCTTGTTTTGCTGTAAAACGACGTGCCACGTCGAGTTAAGCACGAATACGCACACTGATAAAACGAAGTGTTCGAATCAAGCTTGTTTTGCTCTAAAACGACGTGCCACGTCGAGTTAAGCACGAATACATGCATTTCACGCAGTTCTGGAGATATTACGTTTTGGAGTTCACACTCACGAACACTGGTAAAACGAAGTGTTCGAATCTAGCTTGTTTTGCTGTAAAACGACGTGCCACGTCGAGTTAAGCACGAATACGCACACTGGTAAAACGAAGTGTTCGAATCAAGCTTGTTTTGCTCTAAAACGACGTGCCACGTCGAGTTAAGCACGAATACATGCATTTCACGCAGTTCTGGAGATATTACGTTTTTGAGTTCACAATCACGAACACTGGTAAAACGAAGGGTTCGAATCTAGCTTGTTTTGCTCTAAAACGACGTGCCACGTCGAGTTAAGCACGAATACGTGCATTTCACGCAGTTCTGGAGATATTACGTTTTTGAGTTCACACTCACGCACACTGGTAAAACGAAGTGTTCGAATCTAGCTTGTTTTGCTCTAAAACGACGTGCCACGTTGAGTTAAGCACGAATACGTGCATTTCACGCAGTTCTGGAGATATTACGTATTTGAGTTCACACTCACGAACACTGGTAAAACGAAGTGTTCGAATCTAACTTGTTTTGCTCTAAAACGTCGAGTTAAGCACGAATACGTGCATTTCACGCAGTTCTGGAGATATTACGTTTTTGAGTTCACACTCACGAACACTGGTAAAACGAGGTGTTCGAATCTAGTTTGTTTTGCTCTAAAACGACGTGGCACGTCGAGTTAAGCACGAATACGTGCATTTCACGCAGTTCTGGAGATATTACGTTTTTGAACTCACACACACGAACACTGGTAAAACGAAGTGTTCGAATCTAGTTTGTTTTGCTCTAAAACGACGTGCCACGTCGAGTTAAGCACGAATACGTGCATTTCACGCAGTTCTGGAGATATTACGTTTTTGAGTTCACACTCACGAACACTGGTAAAACGAAGTGTTCGAATCTAGCTTGTTTTGCTCTAAAACGACGTGGCACGTCGAGTTAAGCACGAATACGTGCATTTCACGCAGTTCTGGACATATTACGTTTTTGAATTCACACTCACGAACACTGGTAAAACGAAGTGTTCGAATCTAGCTTGTTTTGCTCTAAAACGACGTGGCACGTCGAGTTAAGCACGAATTTCACGCAGTTCTGGAGATATTACGTTTTCGAGTTCACACTCACGAACACTGGTAAAACGAAGTGTTCGAATCTAGCTTGTTTTGCTCTAAAACGACGTGCCACGTCGAGTTAAGCACGAATACGTGCATTTCACGCAGTTCTGGAGATATTACGTTTTTGAGTTCACACTCACGAACACTGGTAAAACGAAGTGTTCGAATCTAGCTTGTTTTGCTCTAAAACGACGTGGCACGTCGAGTTAAGCACGAATACGTGCATTTCACGCAGTTCTGGACATATTACGTTTTTGAATTCACACTCACGAACACTGGTAAAACGAAGTGTTCGAATCTAGCTTGTTTTGCTCTAAAACGACGTGGCACGTCGAGTTAAGCACGAATTTCACGCAGTTCTGGAGATATTACGTTTTCGAGTTCACACTCACGAACACTGGTAAAACGAAGTGTTCGAATCTAGCTTGTTTTGCTCTAAAACGACGTGGCACGTCGAGTTAAGCACGAATACGTGCATTTCACGCAGTTCTGGAGATATTAAGTTTTTGAAGTCACACACACGAACACTGGTGAAACGAAGTGTTCGAATCTAGTTTGTTTTGCTCTAAAACGACGTGCCACGTCGAGTTAAGCACGAATACGTGCATTTCACGCAGTTCTGGAGATATTACGTTTTTGAGTTCACACTCACGAACACTGGTAAAACGAAGTGTTCGAATCTAGCTTGTTTTGCTCTAAAACGTCGAGTTAAGCACGAATACGTGCATTTCACGCAGTTCTGGAGATATTACGTTTTTGAGTTCACACTCACGAACACTGGTAAAACGAAGTGTTCGAATCTAGTTTGTTTTGCTCTAAAACGACGTGGCACGTCGAGTTAAGCACGAATACGTGCATTTCACGCAGTTCTGGAGATATTACGTTTTTGAACTCACACACACGAACACTGGTAAAACGAAGTGTTCGAATCTAGTTTGTTTTGCTCTAAAACGACGTGCCACGTCGAGTTAAGCACGAATACGTGCATTTCACGCAGTTCTGGAGATATTACGTTTTTGAGTTCACACTCACGAACACTGGTAAAACGAAGTGTTCGAATCTAGCTTGTTTTG
This sequence comes from Amblyomma mixtum, assembly GCF_055824585.1. Taxonomy (NCBI): domain Eukaryota; kingdom Metazoa; phylum Arthropoda; class Arachnida; order Ixodida; family Ixodidae; genus Amblyomma; species Amblyomma mixtum. The sequence goes on from NW_028317646.1 coordinate 47,059, forward strand.
CTCTAAAACGACGTGGCACGTCGAGTTAAGCACGAATACGTGCATTTCACGCAGTTCTGGAGAGATTACGTTTTTGAACTCACACACACGAACACTGGTAAAACGAAGTGTTCGAATCCAGTTTGTTTTGCTCTAAAACGACGTGGCACGTCGAGTTAAGCACGAATTGGTGCATTTCACGCAGTTCTGGAGATATTACGTTTTTGAACTCACACTCACGAACACTGGTAAAACGAAGTGTTCGAATCTAGTTTGTTTTGCTGTAAAACGACGTGCCACGTCGAGTTAGGCACGAATACGTGCATTTCACGCAGTTCTGGAGATATTACGTTTTTGAGTTCACACTCACGAACACTGGTAAAACGAAGTGTTCGAATCTAGCTTGTTTTGCTGTAAAACGACGTGCCACGTCGAGTTAAGCACGAATACGTGCGTTTCACGCAGTTCTGGAGATATTACGTTTTTGAGTTCACACTCACGCACACTGGTAAAACGAAGTGTTCGAATCAAGCTTGTTTTGCTCTAAAACGACGTGCCACGTCGAGTTAAGCACGAATACTTGCATTTCACGCAGTTCTGGAGATATTACGTTTTTGAGTTCACACTCACGAACACTGGTAAAACGAAGTGTTCGAATCTAGCTTGTTTGCTGTAAAACGACGTGCCACGTCGAGTTAAGCACGAATACGTGCGTTTCAAGCAGTTCTGGAGATATTACGTTTTTGAGTTCACATTCACGCACACTGGTAAAACGAGTGTTCGAATCAAGCTTGTTTTGCTCTAAAACGACGTGCCACGTCGAGTTAAGCACGAATACGTGCATTTCACGCAGTTCTGGAGATATTACGTTTTTGAGTTCACACTCACGAACACTGGTAAAACGAAGTGTTCGAATCTAGCTTGTTTTGCTCTAAAACGACGTGCCACGTCGAGTTAAGCACGAATACGTGCATTTCACGCAGTTCTGGAGATATTACGTTTTTGAGTTCACACTCACGAACACTGGTAAAACGAAGTGTTCGAATCTAGCTTGTTTTGCTCTAAAACGACGTGCCACGTCGAGTTAAGCACGAATACGTGCATTTCACGCAGTTCTGGAGATATTACGTTTTTGAGTTCACACTCACGAACACTGGTAAAACGAAGTGTTCGAATCTAGCTTGTTTTGCTCTAAAACGACGTGGCACGTCGAGTTACGCACGAATACGTGCATTTCACGCAGTTCTGGAGATATTACGTTTTCGAGTCACACTCACGAACACTGGTAAAACGAAGTGTTCGAATCTAGCTTGTTTTGCTGTAAAACGACGTGCCACGTCGAGTTAAGCACGAATACGTGCGTTTCACGCAGTTCTGGAGATATTACGTTTTTGAGTTCACACTCACGCACACTGGTAAAACGAAGTGTTCGAATCAAGCTTGTTTTGCTCTAAAACGACGTGCCACGTCGAGTTAAGCACGAATACATGCATTTCACGCAGTTCTGGAGATATTACGTTTTTGAGTTCACACTCACGAACACTGGTAAAACGAAGTGTTCGAATCTAGCTTGTTTTGCTCTAAAACGACTTGCCACGTCGAGTTAAGCACGAATACGTGCATTTCACGCAGTTCTGGAGATATTACGCTTTTGAGTTCACACTCACGCACACTGGTAAAACGAAGTGTTCGAATCTAGCTTGTTTTGCTCTAAAACGACGTGCCACGTTGAGTTAAGCACGAATACGTGCATTTCACGCAGTTCTGGAGATATTACGTTTTTGAGTTCACACTCACGAACACTGGTAAAACGAAGTGTTCGAATCTAGCTTGTTTTGCTCTAAAACGTCGAGTTAAGCACGAATACGTGCATTTCACGCAGTTCTGGAGATATTACGTTTTTGAGTTCACACTCACGAACACTGGTAAAACGAGGTGTTCGAATCTAGTTTGTTTTGCTCTAAAACGACGTGGCACGTCGAGTTAAGCACGAATACGTGCATTTCACGCAGTTCTGGAGATATTACGTTTTTGCTCACACACACGAACACTGGTAAAACGAAGTGTTCGAACCTAGCTTGTTTTGCTCTAAAACGACGTGCCACGTCGAGTTAAGCACGAATACATGCATTTCACGCAGTTCTGGAGATATTACGTTTTCGAGTTCACACTCACGAACACTGGTAAAACGAAGTGTTCGAATCTAGTTTGTTTTGCTCTAAAACGACGTGCCACGTCGAGTTACGCACGAATACGTGCATTTCACGCAGTTCTGGAGATATTACGTTTTCGAGTCACACTCACGAACACTGGTAAAACGAAGTGTTCGAATCTAGCTTGTTTTGCTGTAAAACGACGTGCCACGTCGAGTTAAGCACGAATACGCACACTGATAAAACGAAGTGTTCGAATCAAGCTTGTTTTGCTCTAAAACGACGTGCCACGTCGAGTTAAGCACGAATACATGCATTTCACGCAGTTCTGGAGATATTACGTTTTTGAGTTCACACTCACGAACACTGGTAAAACGAAGTGTTCGAATCTAGCTTGTTTTGCTGTAAAACGACGTGCCACGTCGAGTTAAGCACGAATACGCACACTGGTAAAACGAAGTGTTCGAATCTAGCTTGTTTTGCTCTAAAACGACGTGCCACGTTGAGTTAAGCACGAATACGTGCATTTCACGCAGTTCTGGAGATATTACGTTTTTGAGTTCACACTCACGAACACTGGTAAAACGAAGTGTTCGAATCTAACTTGTTTTGCTCTAAAACGTCGAGTTAAGCACGAATACGTGCATTTCACGCAGTTCTGGAGATATTACGTTTTTGAGTTCACACTCACGAACACTGGTAAAACGAGGTGTTCGAATCTAGTTTGTTTTGCTCTAAAACGACGTGGCACGTCGAGTTAAGCACGAATACGTGCATTTCACGCAGTTCTGGAGATATTACGTTTTTGAACTCACACACACGAACACTGGTAAAACGAAGTGTTCGAATCTAGTTTGTTTTGCTCTAAAACGACGTGCCACGTCGAGTTAAGCACGAATACGTGCATTTCACGCAGTTCTGGAGATATTACGTTTTTGAGTTCACACTCACGAACACTGGTAAAACGAAGTGTTCGAATCTAGCTTGTTTTGCTCTAAAACGACGTGGCACGTCGAGTTACGCACGAATACGTGCATTTCACGCAGTTCTGGAGATATTACGTTTTTGCTCACACACACGAACACTGGTAAAACGAAGTGTTCGAACCTAGCTTGTTTTGCTCTAAAACGACGTGCCACATCGAGTTAAGCACGAATACATGCATTTCACGCAGTTCTGGAGATATTA